>NW_021146947.1:0-25000 GCF_002837175.3 Physeter macrocephalus
ACCCCTCTTTTTTTACTTTCCCCCCAAAAAGAAAAAGAAAAAATAGTAGGCTGCTCTGGGAGAAGAAGGTAAATTAAGATGTATTCTGCATTCGCTGTGTGTAAATACTTTACATCTGCTACTTTAGCCAAGCCTTGGAACAGCTAGCTCTGGGGGCAGGCACGGTAACTCCCATTTTGCCCTTAAGAAAACCGCCTCTTTGAGATCAAGACCTAACGCACATGGTGGGGTCCAGGATTCCTGCCTGTTTCTTGTCTCCCACCCTCAACCCTCTGTCCCCCGCGGATCTGACCTTGGCATGGTAGGTGGGAAGGTGAAGGAGTAAAGGCCCTGCCTTCTGTGGCCCTTGATACTCGGACATGGGACTTGGTCTGTCACAGCCCATCCTTGTTGTCAGGGCAACGACCTCCCTGGGCTTTCATGGAAAGTAGGGTTTGGTGTTGGGCAGGAAAGAGAACGCAATTTTATGGAAAAAGCAAACTAGTCTTTTCTAAGAAGAGTAGGGCATTAACGAACTTTGATCAGCTTGCTGGTTTGCGAGTGGAGTCGGTTGATCAGACCCAAAGGCCGTCTATTTTATAGTCAGCAGAGCTTTCACTGCCTTTTTGTCCCGGTTCTGCACACAAAACAGTCGACCTGATTTCCCTCCAGACCCTCTGCTGCTGTCTAGAAAAAGCCAACCCCTGCAGCATGGTAAACGACAGCTCAGAAGTGACCGTGAGCACAGCCCCCCCTTGGGAAGGACACATCACCACGGCTCCCCGGGTCGTTCTGCCATCACGCCTTTCAGTGGCTCAACTGCCACCTTTTCTGTTCGCTGAGGGTGCGGGCGGGAGCTGGGTGAAGTGGGTGATGGAGGGAGCAGCCAGGAGGGGCGGCGCTGGTTCAGAGGAACAGAGTAGGGCTCCCGCCAGGGGGCAGCAGAGAGCCGCTGATAGTTTCCTGCTCAAAACCCAAGATAATGCTCTCACTGACCTTCAATTATTCATCACTACAGTAGGACACAGAGCTGTGGGTACAGTAGACAAAGCCTGGGTTTAGTGTGTTAGTAAAATACAAAAAAGCACCCCTCTCCCATGAAACTGGTGCTTCTGAGTAAATGTGTGTTCCTGCATCACTTCTTCGGCGTGTCTGGGGACACACTGACATGGAGCCGCTTGCTTTGCTGTGGACTAGAAGGCGGAGGACCCAGTAACAGCCCCGGCTCCGTGTCTCCTTGGGCTGCTGTGAGGCTCTTGTATGTGCTAGTGTGTCTTGGGTTGGCAAACTTTAATGTAAAGGAACACATAGCTGGTGTTTTCTGCTTTGTACAACTCTTCGAATCTGCTGTTGTAGTACAAAAACAACCATAAACAATATGTAGATAAACGGCGTGGCTGTGTTCCAGTACATTGTTTATGGACACAAAAATTGAAGCTTGATATAATTTTCACATAACAATATTATTCTTTTGAGTTTTTTTTTCCCTAACCATACAAAAATATAAAAACCATTCTCAGCTCTCAGGCTATCAAAAACAGTCAGTAGGCTGGATTTGGTTCACGGGCCATGGTTTGCCGACCCCTCGTATATATGAAAGCACTTGGTTACCAGTAGAAAATTACCCACGTGTCATCTGGTATAGCGTCTTGTGATTAACTGCGTTGATGGTTAAGTGATTTTATCCTGAGTACAAGTTAGGCAGAAGATTACGGAAGTGGCTCGGTGCCTACAGAAATCTCAGGGCTTGCCATGGCTCGTTCTGTCCCCGTTTTCCCTTCCCCTGGGCACCCGCTGGGGATGGAGGGATGACGGCTGCAGATTCCTGAGGTCCAGAAGCTTTCAGCGAGGCTGTGGTTTGACTTCGTGGTAAATCCTGTACACACACACACACACACACACACAACACACACACACACACACAGCCTCATCTGCCTCTGTTAATTGCGTTGGTGAGGCTGTTCCAGGGATCTGAGCAGGGGACAGTGTGCTTGTCCTCCTGTTCCGTTACTATGGACCCTCGACTCAGCCCGCACAGCTCGTGGTGGACGGTGCCTGGTGTCGGTCACACTCGCTGTCCAGTCACCCAGTGGCTGTTGACCGGCACCTCCTGGGAGCCAGGCTCGCTGCTGGGCCCTGGGGACGCGGAGATGAGGGTGTCTCGTAAACCCTGGTGCCAAACCTAATGCCTTTAAGTACCATTTCTACGACATGGGACAGAAATGCTAATTTAAGTCCAGGACACTCCCCAAAATAACACCTGAGTTTCATGACATTCACCTCAGAACATTCTCTTTGCATCTCTGGTCCTGTTATGTGAGCTTATTTTTTTACACAGCTGTTGTGAAATATGTCAACCCAGAGACAAGTCGTATTAGTCTAGGGACGAGCGCTCATGGAAGAGGTCCCACTTCTTTAATAACGACAGTTTTCATGTTCTTGACTTTAAGAAAATGCCTTCGCTCCCGGCACTTCAGAGCGGACAGAATGGATAGATGCTTTTGACCTCAGCCACTCAGCAGCCCTGTAGTATCCCTATTTCGCAGATGAAAAAAAGCGAGGCGCAGAAAAGCCAGTAACTTGCCCCGGGTCATCTGGCTGGGAACAGGCTGAGCCAGGAGGTCCTTCACCTGGGCGCCAGTTGCTGCCCGGGCCCGCGGCCCCCTTGCGGCTTTAGCAGCCCGGGGCAGCCCCAGGAGGCCCTGTTACAGGCTGAGTCCATCTGGACGTGACGGACGTACTTGGCGGGGCCCAAGATGGAGTTCAGCCGTTCGAAAATGACGTTGCAGGAAAATAGTTCAAGGATGAAGGACGAAGTTCATGCTATATCGTTAGGTCACAGAACTAGTATCAGTCGTTATTTATGGTCTGACTCCATCTTTAGTTTATAAACAACAAATCGTACAAAATGGGACAGTCCAGTGTTCCCAACTGCACCTGCAGGTGACATCCCCTGGGAGGTGTTTTAAAATACAGGTGATTGGGCCTCACCTCTCGGACAGCCTTCCTCAGCTGGGTTCCTCCTCTGAGCCAGAGAGCACAGAAAACCGTTTCACCCACACTTCTCAGTCCTTCGAGAACAGTGGCTGGTACCATTCTAGGTACACGGGAGGGAGGTGGCCTCACTGCAGACAGTCAAGAAGCACGGGGTGGGGGAGGAGGGGCGGGGGCACAAACACCAGCCGTGGTTAGGAGATGCGCCAGGGCGCCACCAGTGGCTCTGCCTGGATGGTGAGATTCTGGGCCATTTTTCCTTGCTTTTTTTTTTTTTTTTTTTAATTTTTATTTTTCTGCTCCCCCCTATTTTCTGATTTTTCTGCAAGTTTGAAGTGCATTAGGACATAAGGGCAGAAGTCAGGACTTCTCTAACACCAGGTCAAAGCACTGGTCAGAGTCCTTCTTGCTAAGTCAGGCAGCCACGCAGATATCCCTTGGGTGGCTTGCTCAGTGGCAGCCTGTCCCCTCCCTGCCCCGCAGTACCACGGCAGCCTGGCGTCCCTCAATGGGCTGGAGGTGCACCTGAACGAGACGCTGCCCCGGGACCAGGCGGCCCCCACGGCCAGAGCCTATGGCTTCGCGCACTACGACCGCGTCCAGAACGTGCTGGCGGGTAAGGGGCGCCTCCGGTGGGTGGGAGTGGGAACCGGGGCCCCGCGCACGGGGCGAGTGCCCTGCAGTCAGGATGCTGCTTTCTCACTTGGAGCCCAGCTCCCACGGGGTTTAAATTCTCTTGGCAAACACTTCTTTTCTCATTTATCTTATTTTGGCCGTTTCTCCAACATTTTGAGAGAAGCACACACACGTTCAAATGTCTGTGATGAGGTCGCCTCCCGATTCGGACATTCGTGTGCAGAGACCGGTGTTGCCCACCATTGGGGGCGGCGTGTGCTCCGTGGCGGGGCGCAGCTGGAGGGCCCAGCACCCCGGCCTCTGTCCCGCTGCCCCTGGGCACCCGTACCCCAGGCCGGGGCCTCACCCTGTCCCAGTGTATGGTTCTGGGTTTGGGGGATGTTGGTGAAGGGGGGGGGCGGTCTGCCACTCACGACTTCTGTGTCCCCTTCTGGAAGCCAACCTGCCACAGGTGGCCACAGCCCAGGACCGCCGCTTCCTCCAGGCCGTCAGCCTGATGCATTCCGACTTCGCCCGGCTGCCCGCGCTGTACGAAGTGACCGTCAGGTGAGCGTCCCTGGCTCACGGACAGCCCTGCGCCAGGAGCCGCCTTCCCGGGGTCTGGGCAGAGCCTCATTCATAACCAAATGAAGGACAGTCCAGGAACCAGTCAGGGCTTTCTTTGATCTGCTCCGGTGCTGCTGTCATCTGCCCCCGTGCTTCCCATGTCATGTATTTGCTGGGTCCCGTCCTGGGGTTCGGACTGCTTTACACACTGGGGTACAGCAGGGAGGAGACCTAAGGCCCTCGCCGCCTCAGTGCTTCCAGCCGTCACTGGGGAGGGAGGAGGGGCCTCAGTCTCTGCCATAAACGATGCTGACGTGCTGTCTTCCGTCTTCTAACTTAACAAGTCCCACGTGCTCGTGACCAAGTCTCCCAAGTCAAATGTTGTCCTCCCCTCGCCGGCAGTATGGCCCAAAGACACCCACAGTTAATAGTCTGGTGTATGTTACTCCAGGTTTCGTTGGTTTTTGTTTTTATTTTTTGCATATAAAAGATAGACGATTAGAATTTTTGATTATTTAATGGTCTTTCTTCTAGAAAACTGGAGCATACTAATGTGCTGTTTTACAAGTTTCTTTTTTTCACCTTGTTGCATGTCCTGAACACCGTTGTGCCAGCAGATCTAGATCTATTATTATTATTGTCATTTACAGTCTTTAACCAACCGAATTTCTACTTTTTCTCTCTACACGCTTCTCTTATGAAACCGGTAGCAGAAAAGAAGGCAAGTTAGAGGGTCAGAAGGGGGGTGCCTGCTCTGTGTATATCATTCAGTTAAGTCCTTGGGATGATTTGGTCGAGTGCATTCTTTTGAACCTCATTTTATGGATGAGGAAACTGAAGCACAAACAGAATGAACGACTCACCCCAGGGTCGCATTCTTACTCAGAGGCTGAGTCAGGATTTGAGCCCAGGTGTCTCAGCTCTAAGCACATGCCCCCGCCACACACGTTTCCAGTTCCGGGGACAGTGTGGCTGAGAAGGAGGCGTGTGGGCTCTGGGCTCGGCTCTGGTGCTGACCAGGTTCTGATGCCTGTCACCGGCCACACAGGAATGCGGGCACTTCTGCTGCCCAGCGCCATCTCCAGCCAATATTTCTGTATATCTTTCCGTAATAAATGTGTCTCCTCTGGCTCTAAGTCACAGCTGCCCCGCGCTGGCAACCTGGATCCATCACCCACCTTGTGGCCCTGTAGTATTTCATCTTCCTTGGAGCTGAGAGGGTTTTAGCGTTGGGATACGCAGCTCATTTGAATAATAGAAACAGAAAAAACAGGCTCCATTTCTTAACCACTCACCACGGGCTAAGCAATTTGTATATATTCCTACTCATTTACTCTCTTTATAAAGTCTCAGTGAGAGAATTTACTGTTGTCATATTCATTTTACCGATGAGAAAGCTGAGACTCAGAAAGCTGGAGCAACTTAGCCAAGGGCACACAGCCAGGAAGTCACAGCGGTGGGATAAGCACCTAGGTCTGTGTGACTCCAGATCCGTGCTCGTTACCCGCAGGCCAGGGTGCCCCCCTCCACGGCCGTAGTGACTGGTCCATGACTCGTCCTGCCGGGTCACTGACAGCACCTCTGGGGGTGTCCGGGCTCTGAGGGCTCACAGGCAGCGTCGGACTGTGGTCTCCTTTCTTCCTCCAACAGGAATGCCTCCACGGCTGTGTACGCCTGCTGCAGCCCCGTCCAGGAAACCTATTTCCAGCAGCTGGCGTCGGCGGGGCGGAGCTCCGGCTTCCCGAGTCCGCAGGACGGTGCCTTCAGCCTCCCGGGCAAAGCCAAGCAGAAGCTGCTGAAGCACGGGGTGAACTTACTTTGAACCGTGGGTTCCTGACCCCAGCAGATGACTCTCACATCGAATCCCAGCAAAGGAAGCTCTGCCTTGTTAAATGGAAAAGTCCCTCTATTTTGTTTTCCTTGGAAGAGTCCCTTGTTTTTAGGAATGTAATGATATTTGAGTGTTTGTTGCCCCTTCTGCAGATTGGCGTTGGAGGAGGTAGCCCTCCGGGTCAGCAGACCTAGAGCACGTGGTAAAGACCTTGATGATGTGGGCAGCACCGCGGCCAGACTGGGCGCCTTGGCTCCTTACACCCAGGGGGCACAGGGCCAGTGAGTCCCCCTGTCACACTGAGCCCCGGGCACCTGACACTTCTTGCTGCTGTTCCACCGCAGCCTTAACTAGGACCATAAAAACCCAGGTGGGCGTTTTTTCTAGAACCAGGTTGGCCCTGTCTGGAGTATTTGTCCAGCCCTGCCTCCAGGGGGCCGGTCTGAGGTGTGACTGCCCAGCCAGGAGACGGACTTGTCAGCGAGCAGACCGGAGCTCCCACTTCTCAGGTTATCTTCAGAGCTGTCCTTCTGGGAGGCCGGGACGCCTAGTGCAGCGAAGCAGTCAGGGATGCTGAAACCACCTGTTTGGATCGTCTGGAACTATATTCAAAATGAGGAGCCTGTTCTTTGGCTTACCCGTAGTGGGGGCAGATCTCAATGACGTGGAAGGGAGTTTGGGGTGCCGGGACCGAGAGCTGGGTGACGACAGGCCAGACTGGGCCCCTTGGTTGGAAGTGGGCTGTGCTGCTGGTTCCTCCCGAGTGAGTGTCCCAAACGGGAGTTTCTGAAAGGTTTTGGTGCAAAAGCAGAACTGTGCTTTTCAGCGGTGGCTGCGTGAAAGGGAACAGCGTTCGTCTGTGTGTTGCCGGGCTGGAGTAGTACGAGAACATCAGTTCTGTTACGTTATAGTCTGACATTTTATGATGATACGATGCAGATCACAGGATGAAAATATTTCACAAAATCCTAACCAGATGTTTACTGGAAGTGCCTGAGATTCCATTTGAAAATTGTGATGTTAATAACTTCACGTCAGTGAACCATTATCTCATGTTTCTGACATGGTGTCTTTTTCCGGAAACAAGTTTCTAAGGGCTAAAAATAAAATAGCCAAAAACACTAATGAGTTCTGAGTAACAGTAACATCTCTAGTGACAAAGTAAGGATGAAGGTATGTATGTACATATGTACATGTGTGTATATTTCACGTGGTCACATTTCTCTTTGCCCTGCCTGATCCAGCCTGGCCAGGTGAGGAAGAGTGCGTGTCAGAACGGTCTGTGCGAGGGTGGCGGGCTGTTCCAGGGAGCGCCAGCTTCAGCGTGGCTGGACCGCACACCAGGCCCATGTCACCCTTTCTGTCACCTCTCTGGGGTCCGTCCTGCCACTGGCTGGCCTAAGAGAGCTTCCCAGATGGAGGAGGACCACACCTCAAGCTAGGAGAAATGTACAATGTCCTACTTCTCTGCCTGATTCTCCAAGGAAAAGTCCCTTACAAATCCCGGGCCCAAGCTTTCAAGGAACATTCCCATGACTGACTTACACAGAACTTGTTCCCTTTCTGTCCTGGGGTATTTTCAAGCATCCACACTTTTTTTCCTCTTGCCACTGAAGCTCCAGAATTGGGAGATCTCCAAGTCCTGAGTTTGGTGAAATTCTGACCTGTTACGTGTTGACACAGGGACAGAACTTGGAGCCCCCGAGCCCTTTTTCATCTGCCCCCCGCCCGGTACCTCGGCTAACTACCTGGGCTCAAGGACTCTTCCAAACAAATTCTGCTTCACAAGGAACTCTCCCGCCTGTCTCTGAGCCCCTTCCTTGCTGTCAGGCCATTGGCAGAGCTTAATCTCCTCTGTTTTGCTTTCAGAAACCTCTCTTCCCATCTAATTTCCCAGGGCTGCTGTTGAGCCTCAAATGTGTGTAATACAAAATGTTTGTTTCTGAGAATCAGTGCTCGAGGCAGCCCGGTGCTTCCGTCTGAGCTGAGTCTCCGCGCTCACAGGTATGAGGTCCTGTGATCTCAGGTCCGCACAGCAGAATGTGAGACCTGCATGCGACGGCCATTCTAAAATAAGTCCACAATTTCTTTGCTACAAATTAGGGACCTGATTCTCCCCCCGAGTGTGGGCTGTACTTCGTGATCCATTTTTAATGACGAGAACGTGGCAAACATGACAGTGTGACTTCTGAGAGTAGGTTACAAAACATCACAGCTGCCGCCTCTCTCTCAGTTCACCTATTCTGGGGAGAAGCTGACATCCGGGCAGCCCTATGGAGAATCCCTCGTGGCGAGGGTCTCCTGCCCATGGCCGCGTGAGTGAGCCTTCTTGGAAGCAGGTCCCCCAGCCCGGCTGCCTTCAGAGGACTGCAGCCCCTGCCGACATGTGACTTAACCTCGTAAGAATCAGCCAGAACCATCAAGCCGAACCACTTCTGAACTCCTAGCCCTCCGGAATTGTGGGAGATAATAAATGTGTGTTGTTTTAAGCCACTCTTGGGGAGATCTGTCACAGCAATAGACAGTACACTCGCAAGCCCACATCTTACCCCCCGACCGCGTTCCCTACAGCTTTGGTCCCGGGACCCTTCCGCCAAATTCTGGACGAAGCCTCGGTCCGTATCCCAGCCACCAGCTCACCCACCGGGCCGCACCACTAAGGAAGAAACTGAGCGCTCCCTCCCCTTTCTTCCTGCCAGTTCCAGAGTCCGATCCTTGCCGCGGGGGCGAGCCCCACTCCTCCGCACCGGTGCCCCCCAGGGACGGCGGTGTCTGCAGGACGCCCTGATTTCCGGCACACCCCGGAGCGCCCCCATCATCCAGGACACCTGCCTCCCGCCAGTGAGCGGGGAACACGGGAGGAGGGAGAGAAGCGAGAGGCTCTGTTTGGGCTCGGTCCCCGCGGCTGCCCAGCAGCTGCCACCTGCGAACCTCAGGGAAAAAGGTCCCACGGCGTGATTAACAGTGGCAATCGATCAGACTCCTGCCGGGAAAGGCTCTCTGGTCCCCGGAGGGATGTCGAGCCTAATCAAACTGCCTCCCGCTGGAGGGAAGCATCTAGGCTTATGGCTCTCGTCACCTTGACAGTGCAGCCAGCGGGGACTGGCTCTTGGCTGCGGTCACCCCCTCTTGAGCGTTGAAGCCCCGTGGTGGGCCTTTCTCGTGTGGCCGAGATGCGCTTCACACTCCCCCAGGTACTGCGTTCCTCACACCCGTCCTGCAGGAAGTGGGGTGCGGCTGCTGCCCGCTGAGTGTGCATTCTCACACCAGACCACAGGCCCTGTGTGGCTGTGGGCCCAGCAGTGGCCCCCACAGATACCGACCGGGCCCCGTGAGGTGGCGCCGTGTGATCAGGGTGGCGCGGGCGTGATTAAGGATCTTGAGGTGCAGGTCCTCCGAGCGCCCTCACGAGCGTGCTTGTCAGAGAGGCGGCAGAAGGTGACTCGCGGAAGAGAAGGGCAAGTGAGGACGGAGGCAGAGGCTGAGCGATGCGGCCACAGGATGCAGAAGGGGCACAGGACGGACTCTACCCTAGACAGCAGGACTCTGTCAACGCGCTGACTTAGGCCCAGCGAAACCAATTCTGCGCTTTGGCCTCCAGAAGCATGAGCGAACGAGTTCGGTTGTTTTAAGCCACCAGGTTCGTAGTAGTTTGTCAGAGCAGCCGTGGGAAACTAACGCGCCCACCCTGCAAACTTGACGTGTCTGTCCTTCCGGCCATTCCAAGCCTCTGTCTTTCAACAGCGTGGTGCCACGGAGCGCGGGCGGGGAGCGAGGGCTCGCACCGCGAAGGCCCTTGCGAGGTGGCCGAGACACTGGGCGAAGGGGAGCCTTTAGCAGAGCAGTGACTCAATTTGGTTCTCGTTGGGAACGCCACTGGCTCTCAGGGGGGTGAGAAGCGGCAGGAGTGGGACCACCAGGAGGCTGTGGCTGTCCAGGTGGGAAGGGCTAGTGGCGCGGAGCAGGGAGGTGACAGGACTGAGAGAAATGGGCAGATTTGAGGACTACTTGGCAGACTGGAAGCGCCCCACTTGGGGCAGATAGAGGCATGTGCCTGCTTTATGATGGGCACTGTCTCCGGACGGAGGAAGCCACAGGGAGAGGGAGACCCCTACTAATAAGGGGTCCACGGGGGTGAGCAGGGAACCGACGGCTGACGCTCTCGAACTGCGTGCAACGCTAGCATCTGTTCACCCCCTCCCGCCTTACACACACACACACCCCTTCACTGTGGATTGTCCTGGGAGAAGAGCAGCAGGAGGGGAAGTACCCTGTCCCCTCCCCCGGGGGGTGGGGTGTAAGAGCCACGCTCGTCACCCTAGATCAGGAAAAAAAGACGCTCTGGATCTTTTCTCAGTACATTCATCGAATTTGGGAAGCTTAAGGTGAAGATTCTAAGGGCTTCAAGGCTGAAAAAGGACACTTCCTCTCTGTTTATTTTCAACGTCTGAACTTGAAACCAGCTGTGTTTCTCTGGGGTACAAAACCCAGAGTGCCTTTTGAATCCTGTCAAGAGCCAAGAAGAGGCCATTTCATGAGAGCCTAAGTGTGCTGGGGTCCAAGCTGAGTGCTAGCCCTTCTCTGCCCTGCCCTCCTACTCAGCGGGCCTGAGAGATCCCTGGGAAGGGCGTGGGGCACGGGGGAGGGTGGGGCAAGCCCTCTCCCCACTCCCCCTCCCGTGTGCTCAGAGGGTGTGTCCTTGCTCTCCAACCAGCGTCAGCTGGTTCCTCGGGCAGCAGGAGCGCGCGGCTTTGGTGTGAGACCAGGGCTCAGATCGCAGCTCTACCACTTAGTGCTGCGGAAACTCTCAGTATCTTCTTTAAAATGCAGAGGAAAGACGATGTACGTGAAGTGTGGTATGTCGTGGACCCACAGGAAGTGGGGCTCAGTGTGTGTGTCCTGAGAAGGCAAACGGCCTCCCGGGGGTGGGGGGGGCTCCCTCTGCGCGCGTGGAGAGAGAGGCCTGAACACATGACCGGAGTTCAAAAGCCTGGGGATGCTGAGCCAGCCGTGAGCGAGGACACCTGGCTTCTGTTTCCGGCTCGCCCGCCAGCCGGCACCACAGCCTTGAACTCGCCCACCGCCCCGAGCCTACGTTTTCTCGTGTTAAGTGTGCATAACTGTCCCAGCACCCACCCCCGCGCGGGGCCACAAGTATTATGGGATAATAATGTATACAACAGAATCTTCCAGAGGGAACAGTGCTGTCTGTACTCGAGGACGAAACACACTCACCTTGAATCTGGGCTGGCTAACGCGGCGGAAGTGGGAAACATGGGGAAGGGTAGGTGATCCGAAGTTAGGACCAACGTGTGCGCCTGGGAAGGAGGCGGAAAGTCAATCAATCTCTGTGTGTGTTGCCTCCTGCCACCCAGTGCTACAGTCGGCTTGAGTATTTTCACTGCCATCTGTCAGCAGCTCTAAAATATAGAGCCTTATTCTGTCCTGTGGCCTGTGTTTACATCTGGTTAGCAAGATTCAGCCGGGGACATACATGTCATGGGGAGGCGGCTGCCAGCAGGGCATGATGGTCCTTAAAAACAGCATTTTGTACTTAGCCTCCGCTTCTCATATTTACGTTTTAAAAGCATGTAAGGAGCACTTCCCACCCACCCACAACTTGCCGTAATCTTATCTTATTCAGACCTCACTTTAAGCCCACGAGAGGAAGCATTAGGCACATTTTAGAGATGAAGTTCACAGAGTGGATTTGGACATTTGGTAGCGACGGTCAGAAACCACAACTCAGACTTAAGAGTTAAAAGGGAGTTTATTGGCTCATGTAACGGAAAAGTCCAGAGGTAGGGCTGGTTCCAGGCAAAGCTATATTAGGACTCAGATGATCTCCACAAGATGAGAGACCTGCTCTCCTCTGTGGGTTTCACTCTCAGATTTTCCTTACACTGGATCCCCCACTCCCATCCCTCGAAGAGTAGCCTTTCTCAATGGTCCCAGTAAAGAACTTGGATCATGTGCCCAGCCCTGACCCAATCTCTTAGCACCCAGGAGTTTGGAAAGCTCTGATTGGTCAGGTGTGGATCATGTGCCCAGCCCGGACCCAATCCCTAAGTACCCAGGAGTTTGGAAGGCTCTGATTGGTCAGGTGTGGGTCATGTGCCTAGCCCTGCAGCTGGGGTTGGGTCAGGTCCTGGAAATCCAAGGACTGAGAAAGGGGAACGTTACGGTCTTGCAAGAGGCTCCTCAAAGTACTGCTGGAGGAGAGTGTTAAAACAGTGACCATCCCCTAGAGGCCAAGGGCAGGTGGCCTATCCCAGTATCACACAGGGGCACAGCTGAGCCTTGAACCTCCAGCTGGCTGATTTCAAAGGCCTTGCCATTTTTGCTACTCAGGGCATCGACCCTCAGCTCCAGGTACACATTAGAGTCAGCCCAGGAAATGAGTTGAAACAAATACCGAGACCTGGCCCAAGAACTGAGATGCCTTGGGGGCAGGGCGTGGGCATCAGTATTTCTCAAAAGCTCCCTGGGTGATTGTACTGTGCAGCCAAAGTCCAGAACCAGTGGGTGAGGACTACCCTTCTCCTCCTCCACCACACGCTGCAGGGCCCTACTCAATGCTACGAGGATGGCTGCTGTCAGCAAAGGAGGGCTCAGAACCCAGACAATCTAGGCGACTTTGGGGGGTGATGAGCAGGTGCCTGGGAGACCTGGGAGGTGATCTTGTCAAACTGAGTTACCGATCCGGCCTTGCAGCTGAGGCAGGCTGTCTCCGGGTGGAAGGCAGGGCTTCCCATTCGAAGCTGGGCAGGCATGCTGCCTCCATTCTCTCACCTTGGGCATCCCCGGCTGCAACATGTAAATTACTTTAGCAATTGCCTAGTTGGCAACGCACACTTCAGGAGAGCGAGAGATATCGTGGCCCAGAGCACATGGTGCTCTTCCCTCCCGCTTGCTGTGGCAGCCTGGCCAGCTCTGCTACGAAACCACCTGGCAGCCAGGCATCTCCTGGGGCTCCAGGCCACCAGAGCCCCCTGTCCTTCTTCTAAGACAAGGGAAAAAATTCAAACCAGAGCCACCAAGGGCCCCGCTTCTCCCCGAGGTTAGACACAGACAACGGAAAGAAGCCGCAGCTCCCCTGGCCACCTCTACCACTGATCCAGTGGGTTCGTCCATCTCTTCCTCACCCATCCTTCCTCCTCACCTGTTTCTCTATAACCGCTTAGAACCACTGCTATGTCAGGAAGGGAACCAACCTCGCTGCTTCATGTGCCAGGCACTGTGTCTACAGTGAAGGAAACTGAGGCTCCCAGAGGCTCCGTGACTTGCCCAAGGTGACATGGGAGCAAGTTCCTGGCACCGAGTCCCGAATCCTCAGCTTTCCTGAAGCACGGTCCTTGTTCTTTGTCCAGAGTGACACCTGCAGATCCTGAACATTCCATGGATCTGCCCTTTTCCCCCACTCCACGCCCATTACTTAGAACTACATCTTGCTCCATTCCCTGTACAAGATCACCGTTAGGGGCCCGCCTGTCTCTGTGACACGATCCAGAAACCAAGAGCCTCCAACGAGTGGCCCTCTCGGAGCCTCCGCCTACGTCACACGTCACCTTTCCAACAGACCACTTTACCACTTCGCTCCGGTTTTCAGCAAGATCTTTTATTTAGCCCCTGCTCCCCAACCGCGTCACGTGAGCACAGGTCGCCGGGGGCCCGTGTGGGCTGCTGGCTTTGTAAACGTAGAGCAGTCAGTACATATAGAAATCATGCACCTCAGTGATTCTTTAACAGGAAACTTAACAAGTAAGAAGACTTCAGGTGTGTTTGACATTTCTGCCCTTTCCTGCGTTCTAATCGCTGAAAAATATCCGTGTAGAAACTGTACTCAAATGTAGACACGGGTTCTTTGCACACTTGCTAGTAACTACCTAGTGCGTTTCAGACCGCGTTTACTTCTGACGGTTGTTCCTCCCAGAAGCTGCTGGTTTCCGTTCGGATAGAAACATTGGACCCAGACATGGGACAACCAGTATGTTCCGTACCGCCCCGAGGCTTTATAAACCTGACTCTGCCGTAATACGTTATTCAAAAAAGGCATCTCTAGTGTGGCCGGAGGAGACTCCTTCACACATCGGCTAACGGGGGGCCGTTTCTAGGCTCAGTGCCTCAAACCGGCCACGCCCTTCACAGGAAACCCAGCGCCGCGACCGTGGGTCCTTTGGGTCTGTAGGTCCCCCCCAGTGTCCTCACGTGCACACACTGGCTCAGATGGCCCTCACTGCACCCTTGTGCACTGACAGAGACCCAGGGCCGACTCTGCCGTGATCTCTGAGCCCAGCGTTTGAACACTTATGTACAGACAAATAAATGGAAAATCACAGGCAACAGAACTCCAAGGCAAAGCAGACACTTTGGGCGGATCTACGATTCCAGTTTTGCCAGAGAAAGGCTTTTCCAGAACGTCACTGGATGAGTGAGGTCTGATCCCACCTCGGCGCCCATCAGCCAGCCTGGTGGTCTGAACGCTCATCACCGTGGACTCCAAACAGCTCAAACAGGGAATTCTCCAGGCCCGGTTTGGCAGTAGGGCTTCTGTAGGCAGTGAGGTAATCAAATCACATGTTCAGCTGCTGATCCGAGGGAGCCCCGGCTTGGCCCTCGAAGACACCAGCCTCAGCTTTGTCGGAAAGCAATGTCTACAGAAAAGCCTCCAGTGCCACCAGCCCGATGCTCTTGCCATCAGGGACCTGACTGGGTTCAGGGTGAGGTGAGCAATGGTGAGTCTGCCCCGCCCTGACCGGGCCACCCTGTCGAGGAAGCCAGCCGGGGACAGCTGGGGATGTGGACCGCGGGCTCCCCCTGCCCGGGCGGCTGAGGCCCAGGGTGACCGTGACAGCAGCAGAGGCCACGTCCTCCAGCTCTCTGATCTGCAGTGTTTTGTTTTGTTTTTTTCTTTTAAGATGACAAGAAGATTTATGTTATTACATCCAGACAAGTAACCATTTGGCGACCCTATTTCAGAGCACTGACGAAACCAAGTAGCAGCGTGACACAGATGACAGGGACACCGAGCCTCTGGTCACAGAGCAAAGTAATGCGCTTTTAGGCAGAAAGGAATCGCAGAAGCAAATGACTGGAAGGGGAAAAAAAATCTAAGGAAATACAAGCTGAAAATTTCCCATTTTCAATAACCGAAGGAAAGAGGGACCCAACATGATCTAAAAAACAAATCCCAAATGAAAGCATTCTGTCGAGACAGGTTTCTGAGCATGGAATTGGAACAGGGGCAGGGGCCGGGCCGCACCCCTGTCTGCCCAGGCGGACCGCGGCCACTCTCGGCGACTCCAGCACGACCAATGTTCTCATCGTCCCGGGGCAAAGATGAAATCCAGGGCCTGCCGTTCGGCCGCTGCGACGTTGGGATGCCACAGATCCACCATGAAAACCACCCGTGGGCCGTCCTCCGCCGAACCTGGGGGAGGGCGGCGAGAGAGGAGAGGTTCAAACCGCCCGGAGCCAGGACCCGGGCAGAGCCAGACCCACGCGGTCAGCTTTCGGGCAGGGACCCCTGCTGACCCCAGCACAGATCGCAAGCTCTCCTCCTCTCTGATCAACAACATTATCAGAAGGCCCCAGAAGGTTCTAAGCAGAGTGCGCGAAAGGAAAGAGGCAGAGGGAGGGAAGGGTGAAAACGTGGTAGGTGGACCGCGGAGGATTTTTAGGGCAGGGAGGTTATTCCGTGCCCTCCTGTCACGGTGGTCACGTGACATCACACGTTTGTCCCGACCCACAGCGTGTACAACAGCAAGAGTGAACCTTCATGTAAACTACGGACCTGAGTTAACGATGATGTGTCGAAATTGGCGCGCCCCCTGTAACAAACGTACCGCACTATTACAAGATGCTCACAGAAGGGGAAATTTATGGGGGGTCACGTCAAGGAGCACACTCTGTACTTCCTGCTCAGTTTTTCTGGAAGCCAGAAACTGCTCTGAAGAGAAAGTTTAAAGATACATGTAAATATATATATTTATATTTTTAAAGGCGGCCACGGGGCACACAGACACTCACCTTCATGGAACGCGGCGTGCAGGAAAGAATCATCGAAGAGGAGGCAGCGGCCTTCTGCCCAACACTGGGGCTCCCCGCCCACCACCAGCTCACAGCCACTCGGAGTTTTCAGACCTGGGGGCAAAGCAGAGAAAAGAAAATGAAGGCCGGCAGGGCCAGGGACGCCGGAAGTCGGGAGTGGCAAGCTCTGGAGGGAGCTCTCAACCTCCAAAGCCCCGACCCTGCGCCTCGCCCCTCGGGAGCCCCGCTTGCTGGGTGGGTGGAGGCAGCCCGTTAGGACAGGTGCAGGCCGCGCACCTGCATCCTCGCTGTGCTCCCTGGAGAAACTCATTCCTCCGCTGGCTTACTCTGCTCTGGGCCACGGACTACTCTGATTGAAGCACGGACCAAGGTTTGCGCTACATGCGTGAGACTCCTGAAGCCCAGCCGTGGGACCCCGGAAACCGAGGGAGGCCAGGTTCAGAGCCCTGCCTGCCCAATAGGCGAAGGCTGCTTCAGTCGAGATTAAAGACTCGGAGACTCACACAGTGCCCTCCTCTTTAGGGTCCAACGTTGAAATCCACTGTGAGGCCTGAGGATGGCATGTTCACAGTCCAAGTTTCCCCAGCCTCATTCTGGGAAAATGGTGACACCCCTAAAGAAACGCCTGAGCTTTCAGAGGAAACAGACTGCCACCCTCGTAGGGAGCCATATGTTCAAAATGCAGGTGGGGGACCCGAGCTCGGGTATATAACCCCGGAAAGGGGGGTCTTCTTCAAACACTGCCGTGCATGCACTTCCACACCCCCGTTTCCAACTCAAGGGTCTGAAGGAACGCCTGGCCCCCGGCACTACCTGGCTGTCTGTGAATGAAGGCACCGGCACAGCCACCTAACTGACTCAGAGGAGGCTGGGCAGGCCCTGACCCGGGAGGAGGTGGGCCCTGCAAGGGGGCCTGGGATCATGGTGTTGTGTCCGTCTTCAGTGACCCACCCTGACAATCACGACCCTGGGCCGGTCAGCATCCCTGCTCTGATTTAACGTCCCTGCGACACACATGAAACAGCGTACTCTCTAACAGCCTGAGGATTTAACACACCCTCCGAACCAGAAATGGACGGCTCCAAGAAGCACATACGGAGTAAGAATTCAAACAAAGAGGCCACGTGGAGTAACGGGCAGGAGAGAGGACTTCAGGTCGGACGATCACCCTTACGTGCTGGGTGACTCTGAGCAAGTCACTCAACCTCTCTGAGCTATAGCCTCCTCATCTGTAAAGAGAGGCCATGAGCACACTTGCCTTCCAGGCTGTGTGACCACTGTCCTTGCTACCAATCACCGAAGACTTACTGTAAGCAGGTTTGTGTTAAATAAACACTTTAGGGACATCACTTCACACACTTTCCAGATGGAGCCACTGAGCTTTAGAGAAGTTAAGGGACCTGCTGGACGTCGCTATTTAGTCCTGTGGGAACTGAGATTTGAACCCAAACTGTCTGGCTCCACGGAACAGACTCTTACAACACTGGACAGTCGGATATAAATGCTAGCTGTTACGTCAGTAGCAGTGAGGCTAAGTGGCTGTCAACCTCCCTGTAGTTAATATGTTTCAACTGTCAATAGAACATCTCACTGAATCAGCTGGCGCTGTCCCTTCTGCCTGGGAACCAGGACCTCCCCTGCCGTTAACAGCTGCTGGGGAGGTCAGGGCTGTAAGGAGCTCTGCCTGCCGCTCACTGGCCTGGATGCAGAGCCCCACACGCCACACCTTTCCATGCATGCCCTCACCGCTTGGTTCAGTGGAGAAGGCCTTTAGGGAGAGGTGGTTCTCTGCAGGGACAGAACAGCCCAGGATTCCAAAAAGAAGCTCCCCTTTTTCTGGGCCACGAAATGATTCATCACCACCCCGTATGGTACAACAGAAAAACGGCCTGGCTTGCCGGCTTTCCAGCCCCTGATCACTCGCCTCCGCCTCCCTTCACTGCGCCCCGGCCTTCCAGCGGCCCACCACCCCCGCCCACTGCCATAAACCAGCCTGGCTGCCAGATATGATCGACACTCGCCCAAACAGAGCATTCGGGCGGCTCCTGGGGACAGACAGGCCCCACGCGTGGCCTCGGCCAGTCCCATATCCCCAGGCCCCCTCTGGCTTAGGGCTCACTGCTTTGTCCCCAATGCCCATGGACAGAGGCGCAAGACGGGTGGAGAAAGGGCTCTGTCCACCGCTTCAGGAGGCTGGCAGCTGGCACTCAGGGTGGGCAAGGCAGACAGGAGCTGAACCAGCTTGTATCACCCAGCAGGACGGCCGAGAAATCCAACAATATACACACGAAAGGAAAACGAGAGCCTAATGGGCTTTTGTAGCGAGAATCTGGATACACTCACACATTTTCATCCACCCTTCCCTGAGGGTCTGCCACTGGACCGGTATCTGCCTCCTGGCTAACAGCTGCCTGATTAGTTTCAGAGGTTGTTCCCTGGAGGTTTTTGACAGTGGGTGGGGATCTCGCGGGACACGATGCTGGGTGATGGCTGGGCCGCACGGAGGGGGTGCTGAGTGATGCCACCTCTAGCGGGAGCTCGGAGCAGGCTCGGCAAACGTGTGCCATCCGGAGGCGCTGACGGCTGAAGAGCGGTGGCTGGGCGACGCCCCCAGTCCCCACTCAAGACGGAAGGCGGAAAGGGAGGCTGCGGGGCACTTCAAGGACACAGTTCTGGAACCGCAGGTGCCTCCCCACGTCTGCCAGGTAACTGGCGGAGGTGTGGCCGCTGGCACGTACCAGGCCCTTCCTGCCTCTGACCTCATTCTCCGGACACCCCCTATGTCAACACACGAGGTCACGTGAGTCTCACACCCCTCTCTTTCCTTCCTGGGTGGAAGGACAGAGGAGAGGAGGAAACGGAGCAAACCCAACCCTGGCGCTCACCCTTGCTAAGGGGAAAGCCCACGCTAGTGGGACGCCTTCCAACACCGCCTGCTGTCCAGGGTGACACGGATGACCCAGTTTTTCTGGTGGCAAGTGACTCTCTGGGCCGGGAGGGGAATGACGGGTCATAAAGAGGCCCACGTGGGCACATGTTACAAACACACACACACACACACTGCATACACACGCATACACTGCACAGATACACAACACGCATGAACCCCCAGGAGGCAGATCCTAGGTGGTGTTGCCACCAGCCCTTCCTACTCCACACAGCTGCCCAGAATTCTACCACATCAACCTCAAACGCCCTTCCCTACACGTCGTTCTGAAGCTTTTAAAAAACTTACAAGGAAAACCTTTAAAAAGAACAGCATTGCTCCCCGACGCCCACAGCCTGGCAGGGAGGCCCCCTGCGGTTTGCTCCCACTGAGCTGGTCAAGCTCAGCCCCACCAGCGGGCTCCCCAGCTAGCCCAGATACGGCGCCCCAGCCCCAGGGGAAGGCTCCTCCTTTGCTCCGCCCCGGCGGTCGCAGCCGTCCTGCAGGGTCAGACCCCCTTCCCGGAGCAGCCCACAGGCAGCCCCTGTGTCCCCTGAGCTCAGAGTACGCCCTGGTGCCTCGCACAGAGATCTTATTACAATAATCATCACTAAGACGATCACCTCACTTCTTAGATCAACCAGAGCCCCCTTTAACTGACTGCCCTCTACCTGCCAAGCACTTCACACACGGGACATACTTCTAATCTTCCAAGCAGCCCTCCAGGTAGGTGTTACGCCCATTTCAGAGAGGAGAAATTGGAGGCTCAGTTTCAGAGCCTGCCCAGGGACACCCGGCAAACGGGGCTAAGCCGGGATCTGAGTCCAGGTATGTTTGCTTCCAGAGTCCGCGCATTTTCCACTGTTTCCTGGGGGCAGGGACTATGTCTTATGGGTCTTTTTTCACACTGCCCAACACAGTGTTTGATCATAAAAGCTACTAGCTACCATTTATCGAATGCCGTCGCATGCCAGGCGCCGTGTCAAGTAGCCATGGCAGATAGTACTTTATTGAAACCTCTCAACATTCCTGTGAGTAAGTACTATCTCCTCATTTTACAGATGTGGCAACTGAGGCCCAGAGAGACGTGGTTATTTCCCAAAGTCTCACAGCCAGCCACGAGGCCAGGCCACTCCCTCCAGAGACCCTACCCTGTCCTGCTTTTATTCCTGAAATACTCAAAACGATGTCAATTGCTCGAATCTAGTTCCTTTTGTTTTTTTAGAGCGGTGAAGCCCTCTGTCCAGTCCCCACAGAGAGCGGGAGGAGCAGAGGGCTCTGGGTGAAGAGGGGCTGGAGGGGCCGGAGGGCCCGGGGCTTCGGGCTCAGGTACCCAGGCGGCCCCGAGGCTCCTCTGTGGACCACAGTTACGGACCCCCTTCTCCAGCCTATACTGGGGCTCCTCCGTGTGCTTCTCCTCCCTCCAACACAAAGCCGGGGCGGGCACACTGCGAACTCCCAAAGCTGGACCCTACTCAGGCTCCCGGCAGCTCCTCTAGTCTGGGATGCCAACCAGTGGTGCCATTGCCCTGGTAACCAATATGTTATCATGACTCACTAGGAAGGAGGCATTCTGGGGAACTAACGTCCCTCTTCACCGAGGAGTTTTTGAGCCTGCTTTTATCAAGTACTCCCTATCAGGCTCGGCTTGAACAAATGCTTCACGATGCGCGTTATCATACCAGAGCCTCCACATAACTCTGTAAAAGATGATCTTTTTATAATACCTCCGCTTCCCAAATGAGGAAACTGAGGCCCAGAGAGGTGGACTGACTTGCCCAAAGTAACACAGCCAGCTCACGGTGGGGTGAGGACGCAAACACAGGCAATCTGACTCCAGACCCTGTTCTCAAAACCACTGCTACACACACTACCCATATTACCAACCTCCCTGGAAGCCGAATAAAATCAACTTCACACAAAGCGTCACTTCGTCCTTGGTGATTCGGAAGGCACTTGGGTATCTTTCAGCCTCCTGAATCACCCCAATAGCCTTTGGCTCTAGAGCTACTCTGTCCAATACGGTAGCCAACTGTCATATTTTAAAATTTGGATTCAAGTAAAAATTGAGCTCCTTAGTTGCACTGGCCACATTTCAGGCACTCAAGTTACATGCAGCTGGTGGTTCCTGCACTGGACAGCGCAGATGGAGACCATTCCCATCTCAGCAGACAGCTCCTTTGGATGGAGTTTCTGTCACAAATTAGGTTTACAGTGACCACGCGTTTCTTTTTTGACTCAATTCTCTGCTGCCAACACTGTTTACGTGTGACCCATCAATTTTTGATCAGAGTACAGTGACGCGCGTGACAAAGCACAATCCCGGCTACCGACTGCGATTGGTGGCGCCTGGACTCCCGTCCGGCAGGCGGGCTGGGATGTATTTATCAGAACAGCACGCGCCGGGAGGCCCTGTCCCCGCCACATACCTAAATGGCATCGGATGCGGATGTTGGTGGGTCCGTAGTGCTCCGTTATCACGGTGCCGGGGCTCAGCACGGAGATGCACGCGTTCCCAAAAACATTGTTCCCAATACAGGTCCGAAGGCTTCCAAGCAAGCGGTACGTCCGTGGGCACTTCCTGCAGTTCCGGGGGACGCAGACCCCCTGGTTGACCAAGTGAAAGGTGACCCACTCCCCACTGGGGGTGCTGTTCATCCTCCAGCCCTGTGGGAGGCTGCAGTTCGAGAACGCCCGGTACAGGGCCTCGAACTCGCCCAGGACGGCCTGGAAGTTGCGCTCCAGCAGCTCCACGTCGTGCTTCTGCGCGTCCCGGGCGAAGTAGGGCGAGGTGGGGAGGTCGGGCAGGAAGAAGACCTCGGGCTTCTGGATGGAGGGCCGGCTGCTGAGGTAGCGGCCCTGCTCGCGGATGCCCTTGTGGATGCGGCCCATGCCGGACCAGGAGTAGCGCTTGGCGTACTCCTGCAGGTTGTGGTAGAGCTTCTGGTTGAGGCCCTCACTGTGGCTGCAGCGCACGCACTCGGGGGACTGGCAGTACACGAACCCGTTCTGCACCCCCGTGGCGTCGGGGCCCTGCATCAGGGCGTTGACCGAGACGTAGGGCCGGGGCTGCTCCCTGCCCACGTGGTAACAGTACCACACGAACAGGACCAGCAGGCAGGCCACGGTGACCGCGGCCGTGGTGTCGCAGTCCCGCACGGACTGGATGCCAGTGGCGATGCAGTCCCTCAGGCCATCCAGCGACCAGCTCCAGGCCACCAGCCACTCGAGCGACATTTTGGGGAGCCGTTGGGGATCCGAAGCGAGGCCAGCCGGTCAGTCCTCGGGGGTCCCGAGGGCATGCATACCATGCAGGTCAGCGTAGGGGGTGAGGGGCGGCTGGGGCAGGCGGAGGCATGGCTGCCACGGTTCCTCGGGTCCTGCCAAGGGCAGCATGGACAGACATCCGTGCCCAGCCCCCCGCTCCCGGCAAAAGTCACTGCGGGTGGGGGCAAAGGAGCGGCTTTAGGTCACGTCGGCAAGTGGGGCTGGTCACCGTGAAATGACTTTTTTAGGCAGTCCAAACCTGAAAAAAAAAAAACAAAAACCGGCATAAACTTTTACACCTGGAAAAGTCCTCAAGTGAAACGCAAAGCCCCAGCTCGTTTTGTCAGGTCTCTGTTGGAAGGGGACAAGTGGGGCTGGGCACCCTGGAAAGACTTTTTTTGGGAGTCCCAAACCGAAAAAAAAAAAAACAAAAACCGGCATAAACTTTTACACCTGGAAAAGTCCTCAAGTGAAACGCAAAGCCCCAGCTCGTTTTGTCAGGTCTCTGTTGGAAGGGGACACGCTTCTCAATCCTGTACCTTCTCCCTCCATTTTATCACCACCCCTTTTCCCAAAAGGCCAGTAGTGTTTAATCTGCATCAAGTATTGTTTGATCATTACAGTAGTCCCATCTGTTTTGTGTCATCCTTAGGAGGTGCTGTGATCCCCATTTTATGGATGAGGAAACTGAGACTCAGAGAGGTCCTATAACTCACCCCAGTTCACGCAGCTGGGGCAGGGACACAGAGCCCATCTCACTTCAAAGCAATATCTATCCATTTTGCTATGCTCCTGCATAATAGGTATGTAATAAATGCTTATT
The DNA here is from genome assembly GCF_002837175.3 of Physeter macrocephalus. NCBI lineage: Eukaryota > Metazoa > Chordata > Mammalia > Artiodactyla > Physeteridae > Physeter > Physeter macrocephalus. The sequence continues at coordinate 23,053 of NW_021146947.1, forward strand.
CTCCTTAAATCTCTGTATCTTTTATTACAGAGAAAGCTGGATTCAAAAGCATCTTACAAATGGTAAAGGAATTTGGAACTGCGTATTCTCCATTTTACTTTCTCTTTTCACAGCACTTCATCATTCTTATTTAATCTCTCTTGCCCTTCTGACATAGGTTGGGCTTAAATCAAGCTGGAAAAGGAAGTGGGCTCCCCGGGGTCACATCTGTGGCGGACACCAGGCATTTTCTGTCTACTCGCTTGGGAGGCTATCTACTGGCCTCACCCATGGGATTATGAAAGTGAAATGATGGATAGAATGAAAATAGAGGCCCTTTCCGGTCTGTCTCCAAAACACACAGAAGTGCTGTGCTTTGCCACGTATCCTGCCGATGGTTTGGGCCAGTGTCTAGCATGCTGATTATCCTAACAACCTAAAAGATGATCGAAGCCCAGCTGTCTCATTGCCTGTGTCTATAAAACCCCGGCCGTGTTTCCCAGGTGAAACTCTCTGTCCATCCTGCTCTAATTGGATGAAAACAGCCAGGTCTATGTTCTACTACATGTGTAATACATTCCCTCACCTCGAGGAGCAGAATAATTCAGAAATTTCCCTTGGTACCATGCTCTCCCTTGTCTCACAGGAATGTGAGAAGGCAACTAACAAAAATAGGAAAGCTGTACCCTCCCCCTTCTCCAGGGACTAAATTTGGCCCGAACATTCTTGCAACGTAGCAGAGAGGTTAAGAACCCAAACTGGGCAGGTCACTCCCCTCTCTAAGTCTCAGTTTGCTCATCTGTAAGATGGGGTAATGCTCCTCTCATTGGATCAAGGGGAATGATGGGTTGAAAGCACTGATGATCACATCATGGTGACAGTTCAGAATGTGCTAGTGACCGCTGTGACATGTGGATTCCCATCTCTATTAGCCAGCAAACCACAGGTGGGCCATCAGGGAAAGGTATCTCAGGTCTGAGAATTCCAACAGCCAAAGGTAAACTCTTGTTGCCACACACCTCAAGGAATTTTTTGGGGGGGTCCCCAGACGTGCAAAGCTATTAAAATTAAAGGGAAACCTTAGATTGTCCTTAACTCCCTACTTATATCTTCCCAGCTTAGATTGAATAAAGAATCGCTTGACTATAATATTCAGTCAGAAACGCATATGCTGAATATTCATGGACATTTTTATGTTTCTAGGAAAAATACAAGAGTCGGGAGGTTAGAAGCTAAATTTTTTCCTCAGACGTTCTCCATTTCTTCACAGATTTGGGAGAAGAGGGAAAGGTTGGGCCCCCTGGATGGAAACAGAGCCCCTCCCCCACTCACCCCGGGGCCCTGGTTCTTGACTAGTCCTCCCACAACTGGCAGCTGTTTCCTCTTGAGGAAAAGGGAAGGAAAATCATAATGAAAGGTATTTTGTTTGCAAGCCATCTCCCAAACAGAACCCCAGGATTCTTGAAATTCAGTGTGAAACTAACATCTGTGTGATAACAAGCACTTTTACTAAAAGGATTTCCCCCATCACTGAGCTGAGGCCCTCACTGGAACTTTTAAAACCCAGTCTCTCAGGAAGAGAGGTTTTTCTTAAATGTTCTGAGAGTGACATGATGATCATTTAACAAACACCTGTTAAGTGTTAGTTCCCATCAGCCCTGCTTGAAGTTTAAGTCAATCAAAATGAAGACGCGGAGTACCGGGTAGATGACGAGGGAATCTCTCCATTGGACAGTCACACCACTTACCCTCTCCCCAGGGAAGCCTCATTCTGTACACCACCAGCCATGAACGCTCCCTAAGCTGAGCTATAAACAAAACGCAGAAGCTCCTCATGCCCTGGACCCCAGCTTCAGACCCTGCTCACAAGATCACAAACAGCACTGAGAGCTCAAGTAAGAACTTTTCACATCTATCACTTACTTTTACCCAAACTACGCTGGCAGGACCCTGAGCCTGGAGGTGGATT
>NW_021146948.1:0-8335 GCF_002837175.3 Physeter macrocephalus
AGTAGTTGTGGCGCACGGGCTTAGTTGCTCTGCGGCATGTGGGGTCTTCCTGGACCAGGGCTTGAACCCGTGTCCCCTGCATTGGCAGGTTGATTCCTGACCACTGCGCCACCAGGGAAGCCCTTGTTGCTATTTTATAGTAGTGTGATAGGCTGGGACCTGGGACTCTACTGGAGAGCTTGCACCTGGATAAACGGCTCCTCGAGCAGCAGATACAGAGAATCTACACCGGACTAAAAATAACTGTGCACGCTCAGCTGGGGGCAATTCTGAGCAATAAGATACAGAAGGGCCACAAACCAACTGCCAGGGCTGAGGTGCCGGGAGCAAAAGCAGGGAACGGCGCCAGCAAGGGGGCGGGCAGACCACCTGAGCCGCCCCTCCGGCCCCTCCCACCAGCCCGCCCCCGCCCCCACCCCATTTAAGGGACCAGCCCGCCCCACTAGGGAGCGGCACCTGTTACTTGTTCTCACTCCCTCCTGCTGCAGCACAAGCCACAGTAAAGCCTTGTCTGAGTTCCTCGTCTGGCCGCTTATCAATTTCTATCGATTAAAGAGTCCAAGGACCCGGGTCAGTTTTCTACTTTGTGATTACTCTGGCGGGAAGTCCTTGGGGCCTTTTACAGCCCCCGCCCCAGGAGAGGATGTAGGCCCCTCCGGGACCACCAGACGCAGCTTCCCTGCGGGTGATGAGCGGCGGCCTAGACCTCTTGCTTCGGCTTCTCCGCGTTTGGTAAGTCTGCCTTGGTCGCCCCGAGGGTCCCAGCACCCTTACTCAGGCATTGCTTCCCCCTCCCCTGGGTCCTTTCCCTCTGCTGATCTCTCCGCCTCTCTTCTCCCTGCCCTCTCCTACTCCTGTCCCCTCCTTCCGAGGGAGGGCGTGTTGGACAGCTGCAGCCTCCCTCCTCTCAGCTGTGAGACCTGCTGCCTCTGGCTGGCAGCAGTCACCTTGACAGGTGACAAACAGGTGGGAGCCGTACAGCTGGCTGGTTTCGGGGCTGGGGCACCCCAGGCGGCAGTGGACAGGGCGCTTGGTGGTTTCTGGATGCGGGTTGACTGGTGCCTGAATAGACACCGGCAGGGGCGGGTTGAAAAGGCAACCTCTGTCTCTCTTGCTCTTTTGCAGTGTTGTCTGTCCCTCCTCTCTGTCCCTGTCCCTTGGTCCTCATACCCACACTCCCGTCCGTTTCATCTTGGAGACTTCCTGTTAGGTCACCTTTTTCACAGCTCCCCCCCTCCCCCCAGTACTTTTCTGTTCTCCGTTCCCAACTCCAGCCGGCAGGAGGCCGCCTCGTGGTGACACCATTTCTTTGTTTCTTGTCTGAGGCTTTTAAGTTTCTGTCGTTGGTACACGTTGCATTTTAAAGTGACTTTGAAAGGATCTATGTCTTAACGTGGTTTTGTCTGTCCAGCCGCTTCTGCGAATCTCTGCCGGGCACAGGTCAAGCACTTAAGCCTTGAAATACAAACACAGTCCACGTTGCCTGCGACTCCAGCCTTGGGATACTTAGTAGGACTTTAAAAAATTAACCTACTGATTAAAGAGAGTCCAGGGACCTGGGTCGGTAACAGTAACACTACAATTTCTAATGATCTCCATTGCTGCTTCTACCTTTCTCTTAGTATTTTGCAGCCATTGAAATCTTCAGTGATTCTGTAGTAAAGAATTATCGGAATACAGTGGGATGAATTAGAAAATTCAGTACAATCGTGGTGTGGGGAGAAATCTTTAAATGCGTCCAATGTCAAAGACGACGGCCCCCAAAATGGAGTCGCTGATGCTGAGCCCCGCGTCACCAAACTTCACTTAATTACAGTTTCAGCCTCTCCCAGAAACGGAACCTGAAACCAGGGAATCGGGACTCCCCTGATCAGCACCAGTGAGGTCACCTGCCTGGTGGACCCCGGCATCCCCTAAAGGGAAGTGACCTTGCAGTAAGCAGCCCGCTTTTTGCCGAGTACAACTTCTTTGTTCCCTCTCCTTCTGCCTGTAAAAGTCTCTCGCTTTGTACAGCTCCTCGGAGCTCCTCTCTGTGTGCTAGATGGGATGCTGTCCGATTCATGGATCATTGAGCAGAGCCAGTAAGGTCTTTGACATTTACTCAGTTGAATTTTGGTTTTTTTAACATGCCCTTCTAAATTCTCAGCTGGGGCCCATGTAACAAAAGGCAGATTAACAAGAGAAAAGCACGCAGATTTATTTAATGTAAGTTGTCTGTGACATGGGAGGCTTGGTAAGGAAATGAAGGCCTGAAGAGGTGGTCTCACCTGTGCGTTTTCATGCTGGGCTTGATAACAAGTGGGAAGTCGTGGGGAAATGTTCTAGAACGGGAAGGGTATGAGCTACGTGGAGTGAACGGGGGAACTTGGCAAGGCCTGTCCATGCAGTTTTCTCCCCTCTTCCCTCCATCCTTGGAGATAGAGACGCTTCTTTCCTCCGGGTGTGGAAGGGGGTCACCTCTCACATGCCAGTTTTATGACTGGTTTCAGGGGAAGGTCAGAAGGTTCTTCCTGAACCTCCCATTTCTCAAATTCCTTCAGCTTAAAATATTCAGGGACTTCCCTGGCGGTCCAGTGGTTAGGAGTCTGAGCTGCCACTGCAGGGGGCACAGGTTCGATCCTTGGCTGGGGAACTAAGGTCCCATAAGCCACACAGCACAGCCAAAAAAAAAAAAAAAAATCATGCCAAGGCATCAGATTTTGGGGCAGTGTGTCCCAAACCCCACTGACAAGCAACGTGCAAAAATTCCCCTTGTGCCATACAAAGTGAACTGTGTTCACTTTGTTGCTTGCACTTTCACATGATGAACTATTGGAGTATCATTTTTTTGCTCACAAAGACTCACCCAGTCTTAGCCTAAGGGACGGAGTATCTCCAGGGCCCAATAATCAAACGTTCTAAGAGTTTTTCTTGTAAGACCCAACACGTTTGTCCCGAGTTCCCTCCAATCACACAAGTAGCCTCACATTTACGTGATAACTTAGGCCCTTCAGTAATTGTTCTACCATCCTAAATAATATTTCCCAGACGCAAAAGGCAAAGGCACCCATGGCTGTTATCTAGTATCAAAGCACCTTGTGAGGGCTTCCCTGGTGGTGCAGTGGTTAAGAATCTGCCTGCGTATGCAGGAGACCCGGGTTCGAGCCCTGGTCCGGGAAGATCCCACATGTCGCGGAGCAACCAAGCCCGTGCGCCACAACTACTGAGCCTGCACTCTAGGGCCCACGAGCCACAACTACTGAGCCCGCGTGCCACAACTACTGAAGCCCGTGTGCCTCGAGCCCGTTTTCTGCAACAAGAGAAGCCACCGAAATGAGAAGCCCGCGCACTGCAACGAAGAGTAGCCCCCGCTCACCGCAAATAAAGCCCACGCGCAGCAACAAAGACCCGACGTAGCCAAAAGTTAATTAATTTTTTTAAATTATATATATTTTAAAAAGCACCTGTGAGGTGCCCTCGGGAGGTTCAGATTCAGCTTCCTTGGCTCTGGAGGCTCTAAGCGGCGAGGACAAGCCCCCCTAGAGGCCATTTTCCACATCCGTGCAGATCAGTAGTTGTGTGATTGCAGTGGGTGTGTCAGCTGTGCTAGCGATGGTGTCTCGGAGCTGCGCGGTACTAAAGCTCAGCTACCTTATTGCTGAGAGGCCTCTGAGACCTTGTGGGGTGTTTTTGTTCCAGCCTTAAATTATTCCCAGCAGTCCCATTCCACATTTCCCCCATTTCCATTGCAATTGTGTTTATATGTTTTCGTAATTGTCTCCAAGCACTCAGTTTACTAGTCAGAGTATTAACATCAAAAAAGCATCAGTTAGGGAACTCCCTGGCGGTCCAGTGGTTAGGACCTGGTGCTGTCACTGCCGAGGCTGCAGGTTCAATCCCTGGTCAGGGAATTAACATCCTGCAAGCCGCATGGTGTGGCCAAAACAAAAGGCATCAGCTAGAACTTGCCTGTCCTATTCCTCCAAGGATTGGCTCTGACAGGTCTCTTTCTGTCCTCGGATGGCCCCAGAGAGACCCCTTAATAAACAGATTCCGTAGAGGGCAGGCCCGGGGGGGCCACGATTCCACTTATAAAGGCTCTTAGCCTCAGACATTGGGCATCACACTTGGGGTTTGAGTGTTGACAAGGACCCTCTCCTTGACCAAACCCAGGCTCTTCCGAACTCTTCTCAACCAGGCCCCGACTTTTCGGCTTCCGTGTTCCTCTCTGCGTTGTCCAGTTTTAGCATAAGTCAGTTTAGCCGGAATCCCCTCTCTTGGTATTTGATCACCCCGGATATCTGATCAGGTTCCTACCCCCCACCCCGCAGGCGATGTCCCATCACCCCGGCCAGGCTTCAGCAAGAATCCAGTGAGCTTGGTTCAGCCGGGATCCCCCCTGTTCCCTGGAGTTTCCTCTTAATAATTTTCTGTCCACTGACCGCCTCCACCCTGCTCCCACTTTTCCTTGCTGTGTTTGGAGCTGAGCCCAATCTCATCTCCACTGCAAGACTCCCACCCCTACCTCGATGTCCCCTGGAGGCCAGTCGGCCTTGTGGTTCTTTACCAAGGGCCGTGAGCGTGTTTTTCTCAGGAGTGGCAAGATGCATGTTAGCTACTTTCACTTTAGTATTATCACAAATTACTCACAAAGAGGGTCCCAGCTTCACTTGGCGGATAATTAGATTGTTGGACTGCTGTGCCCAGACCATGTCTATTTGGGAAAGCTGAGGAGACCATCGCTGGGACAGAGGGAAACAGCAGTGTGACAACACGCTTGTGGCCAGTGAATTGAGAGTCTTGGAGCAGCTGAGGCATCGCTGCTGCGAACGGGACAGTGGGGCTCCCTGCTGTGGTCACTCCCCTGGAAAGGCTCTTCTCCGTTGAGATCAGAACGGTGTCGGTCATTCGGGGAAACTTGAGTCCGGTCCTTGTGGGAACCTCCTTCACCTCGGAAGCTCGGATCCAGCTGGGTTTTCCTCTCCTGTGGGGAGCCAGGTCAGGGCACGTGAAAGGGTCCCTCCCAGGGGTGACAGGGCCCGAATGCATGTGAAACTTCCTCTGGCCAGTCCCTCCCGGTCCTGCGACCTGAGGTCTCAGGGTTTTCAGGGAGAGCAGCCCTTTTTGTCATCGGACCTGGTTATGAGGGGAACCGACACAAGAGTCCTGTGCCCACGGGATATGGTCTCAGATCCAAGGTCACAGGCCCGCCAGACTCCAGTCTGTAAGTTCAGAGGGGGGCAGTGGTGCTGCTGGGAAGGACGCTCCAGGCCGGTCCCACCCGGGAGATGGCAGGACGAAGCTTCCAGAGTTGGGCTCATCTGCTCCACCTTGGAGGGCCAAGGGGACGGGGCGTACAGCAGCACGATTCAGGAACGCCGGCGGACATCAAGCCAGCTGGACATCCTGCAAACCGCGCGACGAAACCTCTCACCTTCCGCAGGCCTTGATTCTACGGAATCCGCTGCCTGACGAAGCCGGTCCAGGAAACGTCCTGTGCTTTCCTGGCAGCGGCCTGACAAGCAGCACGTCTCTGGTATGTGGCGGACACTGTCATCTGTTTGGTAAGAGCGTGGGACTCTCAAGTCCCTCTCAGACGATGGACTCACGTGATTCTGTGATGACACATCTCACCAGGCAGAGGGGAGGTGCGGCACGGCAGTTGTTTTGTTGGCTGATAACCAGAGTTTGGTCACGTTTATTCTGGCCCCTTTCTCAACGCATTCGTCCACTTCCTTTCATGAAGCGTATTTTAGAAAACGAACAGCAGTTACCTTTTGAATTACAAGGGGGAACGTCCACGATTCAGCAGGGGCTTCTGCAACTGCATCAGCAAAACAGCTTCTCCTAGAAACCGTCGTCAGCCTCACATGGATGCTGCCACACCAGCTGATACACGAGCTGTGAAGCCCTGAACAGCTCAGTGCTTAATTTCCTGTGAGATATTTTAGTTCCCACCACGGTCGAGAATGCCCTGTTTTCCCAAATTTTCCCTGTTGCAAAACAGGCCCTAAACAGATGTTTACAGATATTTACTGTCTGTAGATTTGCTTTGTCTTTTTTAAAATATTTGTTTTTATTATTTATTATTTATCTGGTTGCAGTGGGTCTTAGCTGCGGCAGGCGGGCTCCTTAGTTGTGGCTTGCCGGCTCCCTGGTTGCAGCATGTGGGCTCCTTAGTTGTGGCATGCGAACTCTTGGTTGCGGCATGCGTGTGGGAGCTAGTTCCCTGACCAGGGATCGAACCCGGGCCCCCTGCATTGGGAGCGCAGAGTCTTGCCCACTGCGCCACCAGGGAAGCCCCGTTGCTTGAAGTCTTGAATTGAGAATGGTGGCCCCAGTGACTGCTAATAGTTAACTCGGCTTGTGCTGATTTAATTCCAGGCAAAACATGAGCTTCTGAGAGTTCCTGGCCACCCACCACCTCACAGAAGTCTCAACTCTGCCGTTTTCATCCCGACAGCCGACCCAGCTGGGGACGTGATCAAATCTGAACTCGGAACAGCATCGTCTGGTGAGTCAGATGAGGCCTGTCACCTTCCTCGGTTGCCATTGTGTCGCCTGCCTGGCTGCTGACCAGGGTCTGGATAGAGAGCATCGGGGCTGGATAATGATGCTGGTCCACAGCTAGTGGACGGCACGCCTGAAGGGCTGGGTGTCATGCACTTGAAAGAGGGCTGTCGGGCCACGTGGGACATGCAGATAAGTCCAATGACCCAAAGAGGGCTTGGGCCCTTTCAACCCGTGTGTCTACTGCCACCACAGCTCTGAGGAGAAACCCAGAAGCACCAGGAAGCAGGCTGTGGGCCTGGAGTCTGATGCCGATTTCGGAGTTAACTTCTGCTATAGCAGAGCTGCCTTTGTCTTCATGGCAGATCACGCAGAATATTTTTTCAAAATTGGGAATCCTCACAGCTGGGGAGAGACTCCAGTCAACTTCAGTCGCTCAGAAGCTTCTTCAGATTCTAGGAATGGGATCAGAGGGTCTAGACTATTATCGGTCAGTTGCTCCATCAGAGCTTTTCGCCTGCTCTTGTAAAAGCTGGAATCCACCGTGGAAAATATCCTACTAGTTCCCAAATTATCTAAGTTGCGTTTTCTTTTCTTTTTTTTTTTTTTTTTAAGTATTTATTTATTTTTGCTGCGCCGGGTCTTAGTTGCAGCATGCGGGCTCTTTTAGTTGCAGCATGAGGACTCTTAGTTGTGGCATGCATATGGGATCTAGTTCCCTGACCAGGGATCGAACCCGGGTCCCCTGCGTTGGGAGTGCGGAGTCTTACCCACTGGACCACCAGGGAAGTCCCCTAAGTTGCGTTTTCTGTCATAAGTCATTTCATCTGCGAAGTTGGCCAGCTCCTAGATGCTAACCCTCTGTGGCCTTCCACGGTGACGGCCCCGAGTATCTGATCTCAGCCTGAGAATCCTTCTCTCTCTGCCGGGGGAGGGAATGTAGCAAACCAAAGTATTTGCATTGCTCTTTAGTTTCTGAGGCTGCCAGCAAATCATCTACACAACTACACAACACATCTACATCTACAGCAAATCATCACGCCACAACTACTGAGCCTGCGCTCTAGAGCCCCCGAGCCACAACCACTGAGCCCACGTGCTGCAACTGCTGGGCCTGCATGCCTAGAGCCCATGCTCTGCAACAAGAGAAACCACCACCATGAGAGGCCCGTGCACCGCAACAAAGACTAGCCCCTGCTAAATAAATAAAATTTTAAAATAAAAAATAAAAATTGTCTCTTGTTTCTCTGAATTTTTTTGTTTTATAATGTCATTTATTTATTTTTGGCTGCATTGGGTCTTCGTTGCTGTGCGCGGGCTTTCTCTAGTTGCAGCGAGCGGGGGCTACTCTTCGTTGCGGTGCATGGGCTTCTCATTGTGGTGGCTTCTCTCGTTGCGGAGCACAGGCTCTAGGCGCACGGGCCCAGCAGTTGCAGCCCACAGGCTCTAGAGCGCAGGCTCAGTAGTTGTGGCGCACGGGCTTAGTTGCTCCGCGGCATGTGGGATCTTCCTGGACCGGGGCTCGAACCTTGTCCCCTGCATCGGCAGGTAGATTCTTAATCACTGCGCCACCAGGGAAGCCCAGTACTTGTCCTTTTGTGACTGGCTTATTTCATGGGGCATAATGTTTTCAAGGTTCATCCATGTTGTAGCACATTTCCGAATTCCCTTCCTTATTTAGTCATGCTTACTGATTTTTAGTTGGATGCTTGACACTATAACTTTTTTGTCTTTGGGTCCAAGATGTTGTTTAATTCCTTTAAAGAGTGTGGAGGGCTTCCCTGCTGGCGCCGTGGTTGGGAGTCCGCCTGCCGACGCAGGGGACGCGGGTTCGCGCCCCGGTCCG
>NW_021146948.1:9319-10514 GCF_002837175.3 Physeter macrocephalus
GGAGCGGCTGGGCCCGTGAGCCGTGGCCGCTGAGCCTGCGCGTCCGGAGCCTGTGCTCCGCAACCGGAGAGGCCACAGCAGTGAGAGGCCCGCGTACCGCAAAATAAAAAAAAAAAAAAAAAAAAAAAAAAAGAGTGTGGAGTTTTCTGGGAACAAATAGCTTAAAAGGATCAAACTGATCCCTAGAAGCTTAACTGTGTTCCAGAAAAAATGCAACAGTCTTTCAGGGAAGACAATATTCAGCCTCATATATTACAAGGTTTTTCCATGCTGGAATTCTTCTCACTCTGAGTGAGTGCCAGTAATTGTTCAGTCTACAAGTTCCAGATCAGATTGCTGGGTGAAAAATCTCAGAGGCGCTAAGCAAAAGATCAATTTGAAATACCATATTGGTATCAGTGAAGCCTGAAAACCATAAATCTAAAAACACACAAGTCCAGTGGACTCACTCCTATTATATATAATAAGTGCTGTTTATACTCCCAGTATAATCCAGGCTCTGCTGGGATGTTATATCTCATGTGGATATTCTAACTTATCCTGTGTATTCTGAGTAATTGTTAGAGGTATCCAGACACTGAAAACAACCACCCCTCCAGTCAATCATATGTCCTAAAAAGAATATCCGGAAGCTTCTAAAACAAAATTTATACAAGCCATTAAAAAAAAACTTCCAGAAGGGATAATTGAGTCCCTTTCCATGCATACGCCACAGAATACAACTCCCACGAAGGGAATAAAACAACTCGAAGAGTGGTTCAGACTTTCCTCTAACCTTCACGAAAGTCATAAATGATGCCACATGTGTTCTGAAGAACCAGCAGACTAATCTAAATGCATTCACTAAAGCAGTCACGGATGATGGGATAGCCTGTGATTTGCCCTTAGCCTGCTGTAGCAAATACTGCTTGTGATGCCTACAGAAGTACAGCAGGGCAGACAGAGCAGTGTGTGACCAACCTGGAAGGAAAGGGATCTGACTGTCTAAAGCAAAGCCAACTAAATTCTGGGCCCTATTGGCTTTGAGACCTGTAGGAAGCATTAAGAGTCATTTTGTTCGTGTTAATGGCCTATTTTACTGTTGGTTTACACGTCCTGTCCAGAGATTTTTTTTCAACTGAAGCGTAGTTGATTTACAATATTGTGTTAGTTTCAGGTTTATAGCAAAGTGATTCAGTTATATATATATATATAT
>NW_021146948.1:10593-25000 GCF_002837175.3 Physeter macrocephalus
TATATATATATATATATATTTTTTCAGATTATTTTCAATTATAGGTTATTACAAGATATTACAAGATATTAAATAGAGTTCCCTGTGCTATACAGTAAATCCCTGTTGCTTACTGATTTTATGTATAGTAGTTTGTTATTCTCATAATCCGAATTTATCCCTCCCCCAACCTTTGGTCATCATAAGTTTGTTTCCTATGTCTGTGAGTCAGTTTCTGTTTTGTATATAGATTCGTTTTGCGTATAGATTCGTTTGTATTATTTTTTAGATTCCACATGTAAGTGATATCAAATAGCTTTTGTCTTTCTCTGAGTTCACTAAGTATAATATTCTCTAGGTCCATCCACGTTGCTGCAAATGGAAATATTTCATTCTTTTTTATGACTAGTATTCCATTGTGTGTGTGTGTGTGTGTGTGTATATATATATATTGTGTATGTGTATATATATATAGTGTGTGTATATATATATATTGTGTATGTGTATATATATGTGTATATATATATGTGTGTGTATATATATGTGTATATATAGTATATATATGTGTATATATATATGTGTGTGTATATATATGTGTATATATATGTGTATATATACATGTGTGTATATATATATATATATATACACACACACATACATACCCCATCTTCTTAAGCCAGTCATCTGTTGATGGGCACTTGGCTTGTTTCCATGTATTGGCTATTGTAAATAGTGCTGCTGTGAACATTGGGGGTGCGTGTATCTTTTCAAATTAGAGTTTTTGTCTCTTCCAGTTGTATACTCGGGGATGGGATTGCTGGATCATATGGTAGCTCTGTTTTTAGTTTTTTAAGGAACCTCCATACTGTTCTCCACAGTGGCTGCACAATTTACATTCCCACCAACAGTGCAAGAGGGTTCCCTCTTCTCCACACCCCCTCCAGCATTTGTTGTTTGTAGACTTTTTGACGATGGCCGTTCTGACCGGTGTGAGGTGACACCTCACTGTAGTTTTGATTTGCATTTCTCTAACAATTAGTGATGTTGAGCAGCTTTTCATGGCTGTTGGCCATCTGTGTATCTTCTTGGGAGAGATGTGTATTTAGGTCTTCTGTCCATTTTTTAAATTGGGTTGTTTGTTTTTTCAATATTGAGCTGTGTGAGCTGTTTGTAAATTTTGGAGATTAACCCCTGGTCTGTCGCATCATTTGCAAATATTTTCTCCCATTCAGTAGGTTGTCTTTTCGTTTCGTCGATGCTTTCCTTTGCTGTGATACGTGTGCGTCCAGCGTTTTAAATGCTACTGCACAGCCATTGTCACATCAGATGTTTCAACAATGCATCCTACAACAGAAAGAAAAAAGAGATTAACCTCGAATCAACCAGAGAGTATGTGTAATACACATGCTTCTGATCTTAATCAGCAGAATCTTGACAAGGGTAAAAATCTGGACATCATGAATTAATGTCCTGCTGCCTGATGTCACCCGTCTTTGGCCAAAAGAGGAACCGAGAGAGAAAAAAAAAAGCAGCCCCTGACATCTGGAACTGATCTGACACTTATAGCTAGATCTCAGTATGATCACAAGCTGTCTGAGGCTCACAGCCAGGCCGTTTCGTTCTGCGGGACATAAAAACCCTCACAGGCAATCAACCTCAGAGGTGACTGGGGTTACTCAGAGACCAGGATAAAATGAAACAAGACAAGGCTGCTTCATAATTTTGTCTAAGAAAAGACATACATGAGGTCACCCACAAAGCACCCAGTCGTAGAACTGTCCCTGCTTCCTGGTAGCACTCCAGCCAGAGCAAAGCCGGGCTTCCTTAGCTGCTGCACCAGACCACCGGCATGATGCCCAGTCTTGTAACGTGTTCTTCCACCAGCCCTCCCCGCTGCCCTCCGTCTGCATCTTCCTTCCCTGCAGCCAGTGAAATGCCAGCGTGGTCACTTACACGTGTGTTCCTGGTGCACTGGCTGAAGGGCAGGGGGCAGCGGATGCGCCCACAAGTGCCAGGCCCGTGGAGCAGCTGCGGCCAGGGTTCCCCTCTGCCGCTTACCTGCTATGCGCCCCTGTCCACCGACTGCCGTTCTCTGTGCCGTGGTTTCCCCGTATGCAAAACACAGGAACGTTCTGTCTCAAAGGGGGCTTGTTGAGGAATAACGAGAAGAGGCCCCCAAATAACAAAAGATGGCAGATGGTGACTGTTACTGCTCTTGCCTGTCCCTGTCCTAAATTATGCCAACCACAGCTCGAGACTTGCCAGTCTTCCCAGGACACCAAACTAATTCAGGCCCCGTAAGAGGACCATGGCTGGCCAGGAACGCTACTGTCCGCGCTCAGCCGGCCCGGCGCCCGTGGTCCTTATACTTCTTCCCCGGTGTGGACTGAGCAGAGCCCGGCAGCTGGCATCGTGGTCCAGGCAGTGGGGAAGGGCAGGCCGCGCTGGCCACGGCCCTGGACGGCTCAGACACAGCTCCTCACAGGGCAGGCCCTCAAGGTCCACAGCCACCACTGCGGCTCCCCAGGCCACCCAGGTGGGCCACGTTAGCTCAGGGCAGGCTCACCCGCCAGGTGTGGCACGGGGCCTGCAGGCTAGCCCCCGGCTCTACCTCACTGCGGAAATCGGCCAGCCTCCCCAGCACCCCTCACGCCTCCCCTGGATGAAAGTATTGCCATGAACTTTAATGTCTATAGGATCAGCCCCTTCTGGGAGCTACAGATGATTTCCTAATTCCACAAGGGCACAATTGTTTGTAAAGGAACAGGTGGTCAGACCCCACCTTATACTTGGGACTGAACCCTGTCTCTAGCCCATTCTCCCCTTGGCAGAAGAGAGGGGAGAACCCCATAACCTTCACCCATGACCCGGTGATGGACTGCAAGTTTTAATTCATCCCACACCATTTACAATTGTATTTCAGTTAAAAAAAATTAATTTATTAGTTGTTATTGTGATAAGTTATACATAGCATAAAGTTTACCATTTTAACTGTTTTTCAGTGTACAGTTCGGTGGCATTAAGTACATTTATATTGTTGTGCAACCATCACCACCATCGTCATCTCCAGAACTTTTGATTTCCCAAACTGAAACTCTGTCCCCATGAAACACTAATTCCCCGTCCCCCTCTCCCCAGGCTCTGGCAGCCACCGTTCTACTTTCTGTCTCCACAACTTCAGTGACTCGAGATACCCCATATAGGCGGAATCACATGGTATTTGTCCTTTTGTGACTGGCTTATTTCTTGGCCTAGGGTATTCAAGGTTCACCCAGGTTGTAAAGTGTCAGAATTTAATTCCTTTTTACGGCCAAATAATATTCCATTTTGTGTACATACCATGTTTTATTTGTCCGTTCGTCTGTTGATGACGTGGATTATTTCCACCTTTTGGTTATTGTGAATAATGCCGCTGTGAACGCATGTATACAGATACCTGTTTGAGTGTCTGCTTTCAATTCTTTTGAGTATATACTCAAAAATGGAATTTCTGGGACATATGTTAATTTTATATTTACTATTTTGAAGAAACACCACAGTGGCTGCAGTATTCTATATTCCCACTGTCGGTGCATAAGGTTTTCAGTTTTTCCACATCCTCACCAACACTTGTTATTTTCTGGTTTGTTTGTTTGTTTGTAATAATAGCCATCCTAATGGGTGTGAAGTGGTATTTCATTGTGGTTTTGGTTTGCATTTCCTTAATGACTAATGATCTTGAGCATCTTTTCATGGGCTTATTGGCCATTTGTATATCTTCTTCAGAGAAATGTTGATTTAACCCCCTCCCCCTTTTTTTCTCCCCTTTTTAAATTGGATTATTTGTATTTTTGTTGTTGTCAGAGTTCTTAATATACTCTGGATACTAGACCTTTATCAGATATATGATTTGCAAATATTTTCTCTCATCTGTAGGTTGTCCTTTTACTTTCTTAATGATGTCCTTTGATGCACAGAAGTTTTGAATTCTTATGGAGTCCAATTTGTCTATTTTTCTTTTGTTGTTTGTGCTTTTGGTGTTATATATAAAAACCCATTGCCAAAGCCAATGTCATGAAGATTTACCCTGTGTTTTCTTCTAAGAGTTTTATGATTTTGGCTTTTATATTTAGGTCATTGATTTTAAAATTACTTTGTAAATCAGTTAAGAAAAGATGAAATATGCATTTATATCATTTTTTATAATTACAAACTATCTGTACACATTTTCTCTCTCTTCCTTTCTGTTTATGTGTGTATGTGTCCTCTGTGTGTGTGTGTGTGTGTGTGTGTGTGTGTGAATTTCTATCTGGGTTTCATTGCTTTCAGCCTGAAAACCAGTGTGTCTTTAAGGTGTGTCTTAAAGGCGAGTCTATTAGCAATGATTCATTTTTAATTTTTCTGAGAATATCTTTATTTTATCTTCCTTCTTGAAAGATACTTTTGCTAGATAATAAAATTCTTGGTTGACAATTTTTGTTTTCCTTTCAGCACTTTGAAACTGTCATCTCACTGCCTCTGGCCTCCACTGTGTCTGATGAAATGTCCTATTAGGGTTCCCTTGTATGTGATGAGTCATTTTTCTCTGGCTGTTTTCAAGATTTTCTCTTGGTCTTTCAGTATTTTTACTATGATATGTCTGGGTGTGGATCTCATTGTATTTATCCTATTTGGAATTCTTTCAGCTTACTGGATGTGTAGATTAATGTTTTTCAGCAAATTAGGGAAGTTTTCAGTCATTATTTTTTCTGTTTCTTTCTCTTTCTCCTCTCCTCTGGCACTTCTACTACATGTATGTTGGTACACTTAAGTGTATCCCATATTTTTCAGGAACTCTGTTCATTTTTATCCACTCTCTTTTCTCTCTGTTCTTCAGTTGCATGAACTCTATTGATCTATCTTCAAATTTGCTGATTCTTTCTTATGACAGTCCATATCTACTGTTAAGCCCCTTTAACAAAATTTTTATTTTTTTCATTGTACTTTGAAAATTTCCATATATATTTTCTATGTCTTTATTATTATTCTCTATTTTATGAGACCCTGTCTTCATATCTTCCTTTACTTCTTTGAGCTTCCTGGATATAAAGTTTATTGTGTTTTTTTTTTCGCTTTTTTTAAATCTTTTTTTTTAAACATCTTTATTGGAATATAATTGCTTTACAATGGTGTGTTAGTTTCTGCTTTACAACAAAGTGAATTGGTTATACATATACATATGTTCCCATATCTCTTCCTTCTTGCGTCTCCCTCCAAGTTTATTGTTTTTCAATAAATTTTGGAAGTTTTCAACCACTATTTCTTCAACTATTTTTGTCTGCTCCTTTCTCTCTCAACTCTCCTTCTGGTACTACCATTACATTTAATGTTGTTTCGAAATTCTTTGAGATTTTGTTCAGTTTTCTTCATTATTTTTTCTCTGTTTTTTGGCTTGCATAATTTCTCTTTACTTCTCTTCAAAATCACTAATTCTTTCTTCTCCCAGTTTGAATATATTGTTGAGCTCCTCTAGTGAATTTTTTTTCAGTTATTGTAGAATCTCCCATTTAGTTGTTTTAAAGTAATTTCTATCTCTTTATTGATATTTCCTATTTGGTGCAACATTTTCATCATACATTCCTTTACTTCTTTAATTATGGTTTCCTTTATTCTGTGAACTTATTTATAATGACTACTTTAAAGCCTTTTTCAGTTAAATCTAACATCTTGTCACTCTAACAAGCAGTTTTTCTTGCCTGCTTTTTCCTGGCATATGGGTCAAACACTGACATCAGAAATGATTCCTTCAATGGAGCCAAAGTTTGATTGGATTTGTTTGTGGAACAGTTTATGCCTCAGAGCATTGTGGAAAACAATAGAGCAATCAGGTCTTTATATTTTTGTACAGCTTCAAGTTATTGTGAGTGTCCTTTCACTTCAACTTGAAGGGCTTCCTTTCCCATTTCTTGTAGGGCAGGTCTAGTTCTAATGAAGTGCTTCAGCTTTCGTTTATCTGGGAATGTTTGAATTTCTCCCTCACATTTTTAATTTTAATTTTTAAAAATTTCAGTTGTGGCAAAATTTACCATCTTAACCATTCTAAGCATACAGCTCAATAGTGTTAAGCAATCTCCCACATTTTTGAAGGACAGTTTTGCTGGGTATAGAATTCTTAGATGACAGCTTTTTCCCCCAATACTTTAAATTTGTCATCTCACTGCCTTCTGGCCTCCAAGAATACTGCTGAGAAATGACTGATAATCACACTGAGGATCGCTAGGGCTGGCAGCTTCCAATCCGCCATTTTGCTCACACATGTAAGCCTTTAAAAGTGTTTTAATGTGTATCACTTAAAAGTAATGAACTACACCCTTTCCCACAATGTTTCACAGAGATAATGCTGTGCTCATTTACAAAGGCACCTAGTTCAGCTAACAAGGAATCTAGGCATGTATCAAATGAAATATGTGAACCACACACTTCTAAACACAAATTTTCAAAGACATAACACTATATTCATTCATTCACATGCTTCATTCTGTTAAACACAGTGATTAAATATATATCGCTGAAGAATGGAGCATGTGAGCCACACCCATGACACAACATTCCACACATAGCATCATAGTTCTTCACTTATCCACTTGTCTCAATTCAATCATAGTTCAAACGTGTATCCCATAAGAATGAAGCACTTGAACCACACGCTTCTACTCGAGTATCGTCATATACTTACCAACCAGCTTGTTAAACACAGTGTTCAAACGTGGATCACAGGGCTTCCCTGGTGGCGCAGTGGTTGAGGATCTGCCTGCTAATGCAGGAGATACGGGTTCAAGCCCTGGTCTGGGAAGATCCCACATGCCGCGGAGCAACTAGGCCCGTGAGCCACAACTACCGAGCCTGCGCGTCTGGAGCCTGTGCTCCGCAACAAGAGAGGCCGCGATAGTGAGAGGCCCGCACACCGCGATGAAGATCGGCCCCCACTTCCCACAACTAGAGAAAGGCCTTGCACAGAAACGAAGACCCAACACAGCCAAAAATAAATAAATTAATTAATTAAAAAAAAAAAAAACGTGGATCACAGAATAACAAGCTACCTGAACCACATACTTGGTGACACAGTCTCAGCTCACATCACTACAGAAAAGAGTATTTGCACCACACAGTGACTGACTCAGTGATAGACAGAGACAGCTCTACAGGATCAGTCACGCACCCAGTTCAGTTAAACACAAGTCTCAACACACGTCACTAAGGAAAGCAGTACACACAGCACATGTTGCTAATCACAGGGTGTCACAGACACATCTTGCACTGAAGGATTAACTGCACCACCAGCTGATAAATACGGAATTCTCAGAGATACCACCGTGCAGAGTCATTCACACTCATGTCTCTGTTAAACCCAAGCTTCAACATCTGACACTAAGAGAATAGTACATGTACTGTGCCGTGCCGACCACAGCACTTCAGAGATATCCTAACAACATACATCAGGAAGGAAAGCAGTTTGTGCACTGTACACGGGTAAAGGGTTTCAAAAGATCACCCTACTGAGCCTTTCATGGCCCTCACGCTGTCAAAGAGTTTTCTGTAAAGGTCACTAATCAAAGTACTGCCTGCAGGACTTCCCTGGTGACACAGTGGTTAAGAATCCACCTGCCAATGCAGAGGACACAGGCTTGATCCCTGGTCCAGGAAGACCCCACATGCCATGGAGCAACGAAGCCCGTGTGCCACAGCTACTGAGCCTGCGCTCCACAACTACTGAAGCCCACACGCCTAGAGCAACAAGAGAAGCCACTACCATGAGAAGCCCACACACCTCAACAAGGAGTAGCCCCTGCTTGCCGCAACTAGAGAAAGCCCACGTGCAGCAATGAAGACCCAACACAGCCAAAAATAAATAAAATAAATAAATTTATTTTTTTTTAAAAAGTACTACCTGCACATCCCAGCATCTCACAGCTATAGCATAACCACAGTAACAGTGCACCTAGTTCTATTTTTATTGGTGTTTCAACAATATCACTACACTAAAAACATACAACAAAGTGCACAGGACAAGGTCAACACACAAAAATTAGTTATATTGCTATACGATAACAGTGAGTAACCCAAAAGGGAAATTAAGAGGACAATTGTACTTAAAATAGCCTCCAAAAGAATGAAATGCTTGGGAGTAAATTTAACCAAGGAAGTGTAATCGTCATACTTTAAAAAGTACAAACATTGCTGAGAGCAATTAAAGATCTAAATAAATGGAAAGACATCCTGTGTTCATGGACTGGAAGGCTTAATATTGTTAAGATGACATTCTTCCCTGGTGACTTATTTTTTTATTTTTATTTTTTTGCGGTACGCGGGCCTCTCACTGTCGTGGCCTCTCCCTGTCGTGGCCTCTCCCGTCGCGGAGCACAGGCTCCGGACGCGCAGGCTCGGGCGGCCATGGCTCACGGGCCCAGCCGCTCCGCGGCACGTGGGATCTTCCCGGACCGGGGCACGAACCCGCGCCCCCCGCATCGGCAGGCGGACTCCCAACCACTGCGCCACCAGGGAAACCCTATTTGGAGTTCTTCGAACATCTTAAATTTGGATGTTCATTTCCTTCCTCAGAGTTGGACCATTCTATCCTCAAGTAAGCTTTCTGTTCCTTTCTCTCTCTCTGTCTTCTCCTTCTGGAACTCCCATAATGTCTATGTTGTCACCTTGAAGGTGTCCTATAAGTTCCTTAGTCTTTCTTCACTTTTCTTCATTCTTTCTTTGTTTTGTAACTTCAAATGACTTGTTTCTGAGTTTTCTTTCCTTCTGTTGATCGAGTTGGCTATTGAACCCCTCTACTGAATTTTTAAATTCAGTTATTGTATTCTTCGGTTCAATTTGGTTCTTTTTTAATAGTTTCTATCTTTGTTGATATTCTCATTTTGTTCATGCATCATTTTCCTGATTGTGTTTAGTTGTCTGTGTTCTCTTGTAGGTCGTTGAGCTCCTTTAACACAATTATTTTGACTTCTTTGACAGGTAATTCAGAGAGCTCCTTTTTTTTTTTTTTGGTTTGGTTTCTGGACATTAATTTTGTTCCTTTGATTGGAACATCTTTCCTTGTTTGTTCACGTGCCTTGTGATTATTTGCTGAGTTTTATGCTTGGAAAAAAGTCACCTCTCCCAGGCTTTATACAGGGGAATACCCTCACCAATTAGCCCAGCTAGATATTCCTGGGCCTCTGAAATCTTCCGATGGGAGCGGGGTAGGTGCACTGTTCTCTGGGCTTGTGCACGTAACTTCCCAATTAGGTTGGCCGGGTTCTTTTTAAGGGGCACGGAATCCCGTGATCCCTCTGGTGCCTGTCTAAGGAACTGCACGTTCCCTGGCTCTCCTCTGTTCTCAGCAGCCCCCAGGCATCTGAAGCACGCCAGCTGCCTGTCAGCTCCCCAGAGCAGGCAAGATAGATACCCGTCCTGAGGCACGTCTCCAGAAAGCCAGAATGCTGTACTCATGCTCTGCCCTTCTCTCTCCCTCCTGGGGGAGAAGCTACGAAGTCGGTCATCTTCTGATCACACCAAGCTGCCCTGGCCTCTGTCTGCAGCACCACAGGCCCTCTGGTGCTGCCGAAAGCTGCCCTCACTCCTCCTTGCTTTTGGCAGCCTGCAGACAGCCGAACTGCATTGGTTCTGTTAGCCCTCAAGTCAGGAGAGACAGAGACCAGTGCCTTGGGCAGCCCCCTGGAAGCCGGAACGGTGACGCACATCTCATGTTCTCTTCCCCACACCCCACCCCGCGCCCCAGGTACGAGCTGTGCTGGCCTGCGGGCGGGGGTGGCAATCACAGATAAAGTGGAATGGCTCTTCTTACACTCTTCAACGTGGCTCTTCTGGGCTTTGTATTTGCCTGCGGGACTGCAACTTCTGAGCTGGTTTCTGGAGTTCTCGTAAAGATCTTTTGGTATTTCTAGTGTCGCTTGGATGTCTCTGTCGGGGATGAGGGCTGAGACTTCCTATCCTGCTTTCTTGCTGGCATCACCTTGATCACTCTGTTCTTTACCCAAAAGATCACGTGAGGTGTCAAGACGTATAGAGGCCAGTGTCTGAAAGGTCTCAACACAAATGCGTTGAATGAAAGGCTGAGTGAGTGAGGCAGACCAGACAAAGACCACACCTCCTTTAACTAGTGAGGAAACTTAAGATCAGGAGAGCTACGGAATATGCCCAAACTCGAAGTCTTAGTCTGTAGCAGGATGGCAGTCAGAGACCCAGGCCATCTGCAAGCAAGAGATGGGTCTGTAAGGGGTTGAATAGTGTCACCCAAAAAGACATGCCCACCAGGAACCTCAGTTGTCACCTTATTTGGAAATAATAGGATCTTTGCAGACATAATCCAATTAAAGATCTCAAATGAGATCATCCTGAACTTAAGGTAGGTCATAATTCCATTGACTGATGTCCTCATAAGAGAAAGGAGGGGGAGATTCGAGAAGGAGATGCAGAACTGAGGTTGTCTCATGAAGATGGAGGCAGAGACGGGAGGGACGTGGCTACAAGGCAAGGATTGCTAGCAACCCCGGAAGCCGGGAAAGAGGCATGGAACAGACGCCCCATCATCGCCTCCGGAGAGGATCAACTCTGCTGCCACCTTGACTTTGGACTGCTGGCCTCCAGGACTGTGAGAGAATAAGTTTCTGTGTTTTGAGACACCCAGTTTGTGGCTCTTTGTTACAGCAGCCCTAGGAATCTAATATAGGATCTAGCTTCCCTCTCAGAGGTGTAACTTCTTTTTTTAAAATAAATTTATTTATTTTATTTATTTATTTTTTTGGCTGTGTTGGGTCTTCGTTGCTGCGTGCTGGCTTTCTCTAGCTGTGGCGAGCAGGGGCTGCTCTTCGTTGCGGTGCGCGGGCTTCTCGTTGCGGGGGCTCCTCTTGTTGCCGAGCACGGGCTCTAGGCGCGTGGGCTCAGTAGTTGTGGCTTGCAGGCTCTAGAAGCACAGGCTCAGTAGTTGTGGCTCGTGGGCTCGAGAGCGCAGGCGCGGTAGTTGTGGTGCATGGGCTTAGTCGCTCCGCGGCATGTGGGATCTTTCCGGATCAGGGCTCGAACCCGTGTCCCCTGCATTAGCAGGCGGATTCTTAACCACTGTGCCACCAGGGAAGTCCTATGATGCTTAATTTTATGTATCAATTTGCCTGGGCCACGGGGTGCCCAGATACTTAGTCAAATACTATTTGGGGTGTGTCTGCATGGGCGTTTTTGGATGAGATTATAATCTGAATTGGTAACTGAGTAAAGCAGCTTGCCCTCCCCACTGTGGGTGGGCCTCACCCAACCTGTTAGAGGCCTGAATAGAACACAAAGGTGAAATGAGGGGAGAACATGCTCTCGCTGACTCACGTTGAGATGGGACATTGGTCTTCTCCAGCGCTCAGACTGGAACTCGGACTGGAGTTACACCATTGCTGTCCTGGGTTTCAGGCCTTTGGACTCAGACTGGGTCTATGCCACTGACTGTCCTGGGTCTCCAGCTTGCTGACTGCAGGCCTTGGGGCTTCTAAGTCTTCATAACCACCAGAACCAAGCCCTTCAGTCAAATGCAGAAATTATGATGCTGCAAGCCCCTTCCTGTAAAGTTGGAGCTTGTGATATAGCCTCCAGTTTCTCTCCTTTAAAGGGCTTCCTTCAACTTCTCCACCCCTAGGCTGCAGATTTAAAACCACAGGGAAACTGAGACTTCCCTCGTGGTCCTGTTTGGGGAATTAAGATCCCACAAGCTGGCTTCCCTGGTGGTGCAGTGGTTAAGAATCCGCCTGCCAATGCAGGAGACACGGGTTCGAGCCCTGGTCCGGGAAGATCCCACATGCTGCGGAGCATCTAAGCCCGTGCGCCACAACTACCGAAGCCTGTGCACCTAAAGCCCATGCTCTGCAACAAGAGAAGCCACCGCAATGAGAAGCCCGCGCACCGCAATGAAGAGTAGCCCCCGCTCGCCAAGCCCGTGCGCCACAACTACCGAAGCCTGTGCACCTAAAGCCCATGCTCTGCAACAAGAGAAGCCACCGCAATGAGAAGCCCGCGCACCGCAATGAAGAGTAGCCCCCGCTCGCCACAAGTAGAGAAAAGCCCGCGTGCAGCAACGAAGACCCAATGCAGCCATAAATAAAATAAATTTATTTTAAAAAAATCACACAAGTGCCGAAGTGTGGCAGAAAAACAAACAAAAAGAAACGATGGAAGATCTAAGAAAATGGGGCCAGCCTGAGCAGTTAATCCAGTCCCTTACTTTCCCAAACCCATGAAAGACCTCTAAATGGAAACCATTTGAAAATCACAGACTTGGAGAGAGGCATTTTACTTTGTCTTCATCGAGAGAGGCCCAGTCAAAGGGGGACAACAACAGATGATCTTAATGCCTTAGAGTTCATGGTCCAAACCCAGGCGTGGATGGACACGGACCGAGGGAGGCCTGCAGTGGTGGTTCTGGATCGTCCACCATGCGTTACTGGCCCTCACACTCCTCTGCACCTCCGCTCTAGCTGCACGTTTTTTGTTTTTGTTTTTTAATAAATTTATTTATTTTATTTATTGATTTTTGGCTGCACTGGGTCTTTGTTGCTGCGCGCAGGCTTTCTCTAGTTGGCAGGCGGATTCTTAACCACTGCGCCACCAAGGAAGCCCTAGCTGCACGTTTTTGTCATTCATCTTCAAATTACCAGATCTGTCTCACTCGCCTGCTTCCCACAGGAAGTCCTCAGTCTGAGCCCACCACTCAGCAGCAGAGGCTCGAGTGAGTACATCTGCCCTGTCACCTCTAAAAAAAGATGGGCAAACGTGAACGGGTCCCGCCAGTGGCACCTCTGAATGAAGACGTTGACAAGATGAATCAAGGGAGAAGGGCTGTCATTTGGCACAAAGTTGTGAACCCAGGGCTGTTTTAAATATTGCAGTAGATCATAAAAAAGCTGACAGAGCACAGGTATGTTCGGAGTGCTTTATTGGTTCTTACGCTAACCTCCCAGTAGCCCTGAGTGAGGCTCCTCCTTATACGTAGACGGTGAGAGCAAGGGAGTTTAAGACACACCCTCAAACCACGAGAGCCAGTGACAGGTGGGGACTTCAGTCCAGGCAGCCCAGCTCCCAAAGCCCCTCGATTACGCTTTCCGGACGTGGGCTGTAAGTCCTCCAGCTCAGTGCCTTTATTTTTTAATTTTATTTAATTTTATTTTATTTTTTTTGTGGTACGCGGGCCTCTCACTGCTGTGGCCTCTCCCGTTGCGGAGCACAGGCTCCGGACGCGCAGGCTCAGCGGCCATGGCGCACGGGCCCAGCCGCTCCGCGGCATGTGGGATCTTCCCGGACCGGGGCATGAACCCGTGTTCCCTGCATCGGCAGGCGGATTCTCAACCACTGCGCCACCAGGGAAGCCCCAGCTCAGTGCCTTTAGATGGATTGTGGTGGAAAGGAGCAGCGGGTCAGTCAGGGGGCGTCAAGAAACGTTCCGTGACCACTTGCACCTCTTGCCCACCTCACACAGACCCCTTCGTGGACTTCGCTTTGGGAACACGGAGAGGGTTAGGGCTTTCGGGGACAACATTTGCGACTCTCATCCGGCCTTCATTACTCACTCGGCGGGGACAGTGTTCACTCTCCACTAGAAGCCAACATGAGCCACGTTCGAGAGCTCACAAAATCCATGCTCAGCAAATAAGAGTGGACCTTGAGGCACAGCACCTCATTTCCTGAGCTCTCAGATTCCCCTTACAGCTTTCCTCCTAAGTCAGCTCATCTGCGGCCTCATGGGCAATAGGCCTAGATAAACTCAGTGATAAGTTTAACAATAAACTGGTGACATCACCGGACTGGACAGAGGCGGAGAGTCCTCGGGATGCAGAAAGGAGGGCGAAGGGCAGGCTGGGAAGACTTCCGGGATGAGTCACGTGGGGCCGCCTGACGTCACTGACGCCGCATTGTGACGCACGTGGAGCCGCAGCGGGATTGGTCGGCCTGGCGCAGGGCGGGGCTAAAAGCCGAGCTCATGCACCTGAGGCTGTGCTAGTCACGCAGGTGCGTCCTACCTGCGCCCAGGTGTCTCGGGTTCCACAGCTGAGGCCAGCCCTCGCCCACCGCCCGTCCAGGCCCGGGCCAATGCCTCCGGCAATCGAGTCTCTCAGGCCCACCCTTGCCTTCGCACCTGCTCTTGCCTCCCTCCTGGCCTCGTCCGTGAAGGTGCGGGGGGCGCGGCCTGGAGCAGAAGTGCCCTGGGAAGGAAGGGCGGCGTAGGCACAAACGGAACAGCGGGACAGCTCTAGAGCCTTGGAAGAAATTTAGTCTGGACCTCACTGAACCTCTGGAAATACCCAGAAAAGAAACTGAGTTGAGAGTGTAGGAAGTAAAAGAAGGGTCCTGCCCTGTGGAGGAAAACTGAAGAAGAGAACCAGGGATTAGGTCTTGGGAGTGTCTAAAAGTTTTGACAGGTGTAGAC
>NW_021146949.1:0-18481 GCF_002837175.3 Physeter macrocephalus
CCCAATGTTCCCACTTCCATCCTGATCTTGCCCACGCCTCTCCCAGTTCAGTTTCTCTAGGAAATGTCACTGTAGGTCTTTTTTCCCCCTTCTTCTGATTCCCACAGGGTGAAAAAGGTGACCTGGGGATGACGGGCTTGCCAGGGTCAAGAGGACCAATGGGCTCCAAGGTCAGTGTGTTGGTCCAGATAGATTTTTCCAGGTCTTCTTACTAAGGTTCTGGAGCAGCTGATGTCTATAAAGTGGGGACTGGGTGGCTGCCGTCCTGGGCTGGGGATTGTCACAGATATTGGAGAGCCCCTTGCCAGAGTGTGCTTATCTTTACCAAAGCAGCCAAAGGGCTGCTTTGGGGGACATCGTGTCCTGGGACACAGGGGCAGAGGATGCCATTCCTGCTGTTATCTTGGGCAGCGAGGGTCAAGCCTCTGGACAACAAAGCAGAAGGAAACCTTTGTTCGGGCCTTTGGGAGAGTAAGAAAAGCAGTGTTCTTTTTAGGCCTGGTTTAAACACAACCCTCAGGGACATCTTTGTATTTACTGCTGCAACTCCCCCACCCCCCAAAAAAACTTGCAGCTCAATGTGGAGACACATCGCACCACCACATACAGGGATGGCTTCCACTCTTGCACCAAACCCAAAGGTCCTACAGGGCTGATTGTCAATTCACCTTCTGCTTTCTTTTAGGGCTACCCTGGATCCAGAGGGGAAAAGGTTGGTGCTTGTCTCTGAAGGCTCCCCAGAGCCTGGTCTGGGCTGTTGGGTCTGGGGTCAGTGATGAGCAGAGGATGGGGCCAGGGGTCTCTTTAGTCAGCGACTGCTGCCACCACTCCTAGATATTACCCTGTCCTTTGTCAGTGGGCTGCGAGACAGGAGTGAGGGGCCTCCTAGCCAGGGCAAGTGAGTTAGGGAGGAGCTCCCGGAGGAGGTGGAGGCCCCTCAGGCGGGGCAGTGAGAGCTGAAAGTTGTGCCAGGTGCAGCGTGAACACAGCTGACATGGGGTGCTGCACAAAAATGGCAGATGTGTTCTTAGAGCAAGCTTCTACCACACAACCTTCTTGTCTGTCAAAAACGGAGCAAAAAACAAAAAACCCAGCCAGACCCTGGGGACAAATTTCCTAGAGGATAAGAGAAAATCTGGGACCCGGAATTTTCTGTGGTTTGTCCTTTATTAGTGTAGAGGTCTTTGAGGTCCAAATAGAAGGTTATCTCACAAAGCATGCCTTCCCTGGGCCAGTCTCCTAACCTCTGAGCCTGTTTCTTTGCCTGGAAAGTGAGGGTGCTGACCTATGGAGCTTTCAGTTTGAAATGCTCCAGTTCCCCCTCCCCCACAATGGAGTTAACTCATTGACTCTCTCCTGTGGTTTCCTCCTAGGGATCCAGAGGTGAAAGGGGTGACCTGGGTCCCAAAGGAGAAAAGGTAATGGGCATTACATAAAAATGATAAACTTCAACAGGAGTGGCAGCCCCTGCCCACCCCCATCTTACAGGCTGACTGGCTGAATGAATGAATGAATGAATGGCTGACTGACTGATTTACTGACTGACTTACTGGTGGAATAATTAACTAACTGGCTGACTCTCTGACTGACTGGCTGGCTGGCTGACTGGCTGCTGACCAACCAGCTGATGGCTGGCTGGCTGGCTGGCTGGCTATCTGACTGACTGACTGACCAACTGGCTGGCTGGCTGACTGGCTGTCTGACTGACTGACTGACTGACCAACTGGCTGACTGGCTGGCTGGCTGGCTGGCTGACTGACTGGTTGTCTGTCTGACTGACTGGCTATCTGAATGACTGACTGACTGACCAACTGGCTGGCTGGCTGACTGGCTGACTGACCGACTGACTGACCGACTGGCTGACTGGCTGACTGGCTGACTGGCTATCTGACTGACTGACTGACTGACTGGCTGGCTGACTGGCTGGCTGGCTGACTGACAGGACTTTATCTTGAAGAGCTGACCAAACTCTTCCTCAGCCCCTTCAAGCATTATTTCAGAGGCAGTCACTGTGTTTGTTGTTCTCTTCACAGGGTTTCCCAGGACTTCCTGGAATGTTGGGGCAGAAAGTAAGTACCTAGAAGTAGTAAAAATAGGTCTCTGACTGACCGACTGGCTGACTGGCTGACTGGCTGACTGGCTATCTGACTGACTGACTGACTGACTGGCTGGCTGACTGGCTGGCTGGCTGACTGACAGGACTTTATCTTGAAGAGCTGACCAAACTCTTCCTCAGCCCCTTCAAGCATTATTTCAGAGGCAGTCACTGTGTTTGTTGTTCTCTTCACAGGGTTTCCCAGGACTTCCTGGAATGTTGGGGCAGAAAGTAAGTACCTAGAAGTAGTAAAAATAGGTCTCAGTAACAAATTAGACCTTCCAAGCACAGCGAAAAGAGGTCTGCCTCTCCATTCATCAGGCATGAAAAGCGGTTTTCGCTGTGGAAGTTTCTGGTTTGAAAGGGGAGCAAGTTGTTGAATGCATCAGTGGGACCTCCCTCCAGCTCAGTAGGAGGAAGGGATTCCCCACCTGAGTGGAGAGAGGCGTTCCCTGCATCTTCTGTCTGTCAGAGGGCTAGGGGACTGTTCAGAAGCAGAAAGCTTTGTGCCCGGGCACTCAGACTGGAGCAGCAGTGGTCAAGGGCCCTGGCGTGGGTTTGAGACCACTGCTGACTGCACCCAGCTCAGCGCTCCTTCAAGGGGGCACATGCACTGCCAGAGACCCACAGAGTTATTTTAGTGGGTGACAGCTAAAACATTTTTTATTTGATAGGTAAATTTATTATCTGTTTAAGTATTTAGTGGGATTTGCTTGGGACAAGGCTTAATAAAAAAGGAGTTAATTTGGTTGACTTAAAGGAAAACTATTCAGTGAATAACAATAGAATGGTGTGCAGATGTGATAAAACCTGTGAAAGTGGCAACTGAGTGACAGACTTTTTTTAAACTTTTACTTAAGGTTAGGGAAGAGGTATGGGGGGGGCGAGGGGAGTGTCAGAGAAAGGGTGCTTGAATGATCACTTAGGACAACCACCATCACAATGGTGGTTCCTCACGCTGTAAGGCACTGACATTGGAAACTTATTTTTGCCTAAGCCTCAGAGCATGATATTCTTCAAACAGGTAAACGGGATGCTTTCTTAGAACTCTAAATTGTTTTCAAGTTCACCTTAAAATTTTATTTTCCAAACTTGAATGAACAATTTTTATCTGACTTTCTCTCTTCAGTAGAGCATATTTAAATAATTTCAATCATCCGACATGATTATAATTTATCACTGCCTAAAGCTGTCAAAAATTCTTGTCTCTGCTACCTACATAGAGTGTTGGGTTAAAAATAAATAGATTAATTATATAAGCAAGTGAAAGGAAACATTAAGAGAGACAAATAATTTTATTTTAAAATACTTAGTTTAGGTTTTCATTCAGTGAAACAAGTTTAGGTTTTCATTCAGTGCAACAGTGGACATACATTCCTGTAAAATTAAGTATGACAGATTCTCTGCTCTGTACCATTTATTAGACTTGCCTTACAGAGTTCTCTCTCCCTCCCAGGGCGGCCTGTTTAAGACAGAGCTGATGTGATGACCATAATTAGGTCTTTGGAGAGAAATTAGATCCAGACATTACTGGCTGCTTCCAGCTGGTGAAGAGAAGGAGCACACTTTCTTCAGAAGATCTTTTCCAAAAAATTATGCTGTTTATGCTGCTGTTTTCTCCCAGCCAAACAAGATACCTCTCAGCCCCCTCTAAACAGCCAAGGAAAATTATGCAAACATCTCCATGGCCACAGAGAATCCACCCTATCCTAGCAGGCCGAAGGACATGACGGACAGGAAAGAAATCGTAGGTTTAGGGACAATTCTCGGTGAGGCAAAATGTTGGTAGCTTGACAAACTCATTATACTGGCTGAGCCAACAGGTAATTTCAGAGCTTTATGCTTGATCCTTACTGTGTATTGGTGTTCCCTGGAATTTTCCATCGTGTTGTACCTCCTCTGGCCTCCCTGGGAGGAGTCGTCTGGGTGTTTATCCTCGTCTGAGTGGCCGGGTCAGCTCTTCACGGGCACCAGCTATTGCCTAACAGGAACTCTCATGGCCGCTGTTGCTAAGCTTAGCTTGTGTGGTGCCTTCTGGGCTATGGAGGCGTTACTGGGGGTAGGAAGGATGCCCCGTGGGGTGGGTTCATGAGCTGAAGAAGCCACCAGTGGGCCTGGAATCCTGGAAGAACACGGGGAAGGAGGGGATGAACCAAAATGGAGAGGTGGGTTTTACAAAAGTCTGGCCTTAAACTCTGGAACTCTGCAGTTGGTACATTTGGTTCCGATGGTTCCAAATAGAGTTTTTTAATTAGGACTGTTGCTTACGCTGCTTTCCGTGCCTTTTACAATAACTAGATTGAGTCTGTGAACATGCATCTGGAACATCTCTCCCACTAAGAGTTTTTATCTGAATCAAATGAGAGTGAGGTGGGATTCAAACCAATTTTTTACTGAAGAGTGGGGAAATATATAACGTGAGCGGAATCATCCCAAAGATGACAGCTGCCAAAACTGCGTCCAATCATTCAAAAGCCCATGGATGTGAATTTGTGCTGAAAACAAAACAAAGCACAGCATAACATTTCAACTAAGAGAGAAGGCATTTCCCCCATCGGTGTCCCAGGCACAGGGGACCGAAGTGCAGGCGCCTCCCACCCTAGCCGCTCTGGATGGGGATTTAGGAACCAAAATGTGTGCTGCCCGGCAGCTGTCTCTCTCAGATAGTAACCTCCCCACCCACGGTAACATTCTCCTTCCCGTCCTCTTCCTTGAAAAACCTCTCTCCCTTCACACGACCTCATCGCTCTCCCAACCTCCCGGAGCAGCCCGCCTGGAAAAGACCGGGAGTGGCCAAGGAGAGGCCCCCTGGCCGGAGATTGGATCTACCTGGAGCTGAGCCGGATCCTTGTGCCCTCATTCCTCTCTTGCTTCTCCTTCTTCTTTCCAGGGTGAAATGGGACCAAAGGGCGAGCCCGGGATAGCAGGGCACCGGGGGCCCACAGGAAGACCAGGAAAACGAGGCAAGCAGGTATGGATCCCAGGGCTCACTGGACCTCCTGACCTGGGGTGCGGGTGTAGAGAGGTGGGCAGGTGGGGCGGACAGGTCAGGGATGTTGCGGGGACACAGTCTCCAGCATCCTCTGGGCTGGGAGGCAGGAGCAGCACCCCTTCCGGGGCGCCTGGGCTCTCCACCGAGGCGGGAGTTAGAGGCGGATGGGGTAGGATGCCCATCCAGCTGTGTCAAGGCTAGAGACAGGAGTGGGTCTTCGGTTCATAAGAACAGGTCTGTCTTATCCAAGGCAACTGGGGGTGGAAATCAGGTCTGCTCGTTCGCCCAGAAAACCTGCTTTTTGCCTCAGTGCCCCAGATGCAGATGAAGTTCTGGAATCAGCCCAGATATTTCCCTGCTGTTCAAGGATCTGCTGGGTCTCAGGGTGCTTTCTCCTCACTCAAAATCCCCATTTGTAAATGACCCGTTTGTTGGCACTATTCAGGGTTTAAGGAAAGTTTTCATTCTGAATTCCCCTGGTCAGCAGGCTCTTGTGTCAAACCATGTGATGTGAGCTGTCCCCAGGGCCTCAGAGAACCTCTCCCCTTTGCTCGAATGAGACGTGTGCCCCTTACCCTTTTGGTTGCCAGTCTGTTGGCTTTTTACCTCCTTTCCCATTATACATGTAATATATGATCATCACAGAAAACAGGAAATTCAGAAAACTAGGAAGGAAATCATCTAAAGACCTAACACCCAGGCACAGCCATGTTACCATGTATGTACACTTGCTTCCAGTATTATTGCTTCCGTGGACTTTCTAGTCGTTTGTTCCTTTAATATGTGATATATACTTATTGTATCCTAAATTTTTAACTTAAAAATCACAACACACACATTTTAACTTGTTACTGCATTCATTAAGCACTCTTACTCTTAAACATTTTTTTAAATCTCTGCATCGATTTTGATAAATGAGTAACCAGAGTAGATAGCTTGGACAAGAGAAGCCTAACCAAATTATAAACAATGCTGAGAAGTGAACGTGTTTGGGCACATTTCCATTCTTTCCTTAGGCTAGATCTGTGGCTTTCAGACTCTGGCTTCCATCAGAATCATCTTGGGGGCCGATTGAATACAGATTCCCTGCCCCGGGTGCACTGGTGGTGGTCCCAAGTGTGTCTCTCCTCTTCCCCAATGTCGAGGCCTTACTTCCCAAAGACTCTGATACAACCGTGGCTGCAGCATGGGTTGCTGTTGTTTCTGAAGCCCCACATGAGTCTAATGTGGTTCAGAACCACGGTAACACTACAAAGCCAATTCTGGTCTTTTCGAAATGAACTTAGGAACGACATAGACTCCAACCTGATGAATCAGCTTCCATGATGACTTTTGAAGTCACAATGTTCCAGTTTAATTTTTAAAGATTTACAGTTGGTGGCATGGCCATGGGTGGCTTCGCAATGATGCCACAGATACCAATTTCCTAAAAACTAGGCTCAGAAAAAGAAGAAGAAAAGGAAAAATCTTTTCCAAAAAATCGTTTTCTCCGCTACTGCTGCGTTCCATCCAGAATGTGTTATGCTTGGGGTTCGAGAAGCCGGTTGGCTTCTGTCATCTAATTCTTTCCTTGGGCAGTGTTTGTCTTGTCCTCGTTAGGGCCGAAGCCAAGAAGGCTCTTTCTTGATCCTGTTGAGAATGATTCTGTTGGAGCAATCTTAAAAACGACACCAGAACCACATCTGGGAGCTCAGAGAAGTTAGGGAAATGAGCTCATCTTCCTCCAAAGACGTTATAGACACCTGAGTGTGCTCCAGCCGGGACTGGACTCGTCAGCCTTGGGAGCGGGCCTCGGTACTTTCTTTTTGTCATGGATTAATTTCCTTGTAGAGTCTTACATACAGAGTGTTTGCTGAGCCATGGTGCTAAGAGTCTCTGGAGGTTATGGAAAGTCAGCCCAAATCCTGGAATCAGATATCTGGAAGGGGATCCAGGAGTAAGAACTTCAGATCCAGAAGGACTTTACAGACCACCGACCCAATTCCCTGCATGTAGTCACCAGAAAACCAGGGGCCAGGGAGTGGCCTGACCACCCAGGACCCCCAGCCAAGCCAGCTTCCAAGCAGGGTTAGAACCTGAAGATCTGAGACCAGCTTCTCCACGACAATCTTCACATCACCCTCCTGCTTCAGGCCTGGCCTCCGGGCAGACCCAGGACAGCAGCTCTTGACTTTATCACACAAATCTTCAGTCATGGAGACACAGCTTCCTTGACGGGAATCACCAGACTTGGTGGCAGTAAAGGAATAAAGAATGCTTTTCCTGGAAAGCGCTGCCCGGTGTGTCCTGCTCACAGGGGCGAGGCTGTTCTGAATAGATGACTGAGCCACAGAATATCTGATTATCGCTGAGGTCAGAACAAGGAGCGTTTCCAGCTCCTTCAAGCTGTGGCACTTCCTGTGCTCAGAGCCAGCTGATGTGGCTCTTAGAAAAACAAGACTTCGCTGTGGCTATATTAAGACGGTGTGACTTCCTTTGCCATCTGGGACCCATCTTGGTTGCCTCATGGAATGCTAAGACAAGGCTTAAGACTCCCTCCATGAGGGTGGAACTAGAGACAAACTCTGACTTCACGATCCCGCATTAAGTGTTTAAGAACTCCTTGGACATTGCCAAGAGAGCCCCCAGGGCCATGTTGACAAGGTAGCAGGTCACACATCACATGGTGGTGAAAGGCATGCCCGGCCTGCCTGTTCCCCAGGCTTGGGGAAGGTTACATTTCATTAGGTGGGCGAGGTAGCCACAGCACAAGGGTATGAAGGGGACCAGGCCAAAGCCATCAGGCACCAGTCACCGTCCTGGTCGGGCCCCGGGCGCGAGTGGACAGTTAGCAAATGGCCTGGGGGAAGGATCTAGTGGTGTGCCAGCCTTGGTTTCTGGGGTCATTCCTAAGGGCAGCTCTGGGGGGAGATGTGTGCTCTTAACCCTCCCAGAGCAGACAGCAAAGAGGACATGCTGTGTGGAAAGACTATACCTGCAGGTGTGCCTCTCGTTAAGAATCAGGACCTTTCTAACTGTGGGAAAAAGATGAAACCAAGCCAGTTGCTATGATAATCAGCTTGGCCCACACAAAGCCCTTGATTCTGTGCAAACCACTTTTTCGCCTTTGAGATCTCTGTTAGCCTCACAGCAAGCCTGTGCAGGTGTATATTGCCTGGCCCCATTTCACAGATGAGAAAACTGAGGCACAGAGCAACAACGTGAGTTACCCAGGGTCTCATGGCCAAGATGAAAACCTAGATCTCTCGACCTAGAGCCAACAAACTACATCCTCTTTATGTGTTCAGCTTCTCCTCCTTC
Source organism: Physeter macrocephalus (assembly GCF_002837175.3). Lineage (NCBI taxonomy): Eukaryota > Metazoa > Chordata > Mammalia > Artiodactyla > Physeteridae > Physeter > Physeter macrocephalus. Next base: position 8,388 of record NW_021146949.1, read on the forward strand.
CCCATTTGGTCTGGGGAAAGGAGGTGAACAAAACAGATTCTGGCCCGCAGGGAGCTTCTGTCTCCTGGAGAGACACAGAGGAAATGACCACACGAACAATGGTAGTTATGATCAGGGATAAAGGCCATGAAGGTAAAGGGCCTATGACAGGGAGAACTGACTTGGTCAGGCAAGATCAAGGAAGGCTTTGCCACAACTGTATTTTAGCTGGGAGCTGAAGGATGGGAGGGAGTTAGCTAGGCAGAAGGGTGGGATGAGGGGTTTGGAGCCGAGAGAAGAGTCTTGAGAAGGGAAAGAAAAGGCATGGTGCTGTTGAAGACCAAAAACGCCGAAAGGCTGGGACACGCGTGGAAAGCCTGGCCGTGCAAGGCTGTGGAGGCTGCAGTAAGGAGCTGGGTCTTTATCCTGAGAGCAGCAGGAGGCCACAGGGCGGGAACAGCTCTTGTGCTGAAACAGAAATTGTCCTGATGAGCAGGCAGAGGCCTGATGCCAGGTGACTGGCCTAAATGCCTGCTCTTTCCTGAGGCTTTCTTTCCTCACCTGCCCAGTGAGGGGTGTGGTTTGGATTGGTTCCTATTCGCTGTCAGGTGCTATGTGTCTAGGACAGAGCAAGAAGTGATGTCTGTAGAAAACAAATTTACTGTTACCAGAGGGGAGAGGGATGGGGGGAGGGGCATATTAGGGGTGTGGGATTAACAGATACACACTACTATACATAAAATAGATAAGCAGCAAGGATTTACCATGTAGCACAGGGAACTATACTCAATATTTTGTAATGACCTATAATGGAATATAATCTCCCAAAAAACCCCACCAAATCCCTATGATGTACACCTGAAACTAACACAATATTGTAAATCAACTCTACTTCAATTTTTTTAAAAAAAAGTAATGTCTATAAACATGCATCCATCACTGTCTCAAATGTCACTTGCCCTGAGGTTTTTAGGAGCTTGCTGGTCCCTCTGGGACCTCTGGGACTGCATCCTCCCCCTGGCACTTGCTCCAAAGTGCAAGGTGGTCCCTAATTTAGAGATGAATGGGGGAGGAGGTTTGCCATGTCCTGCTTTTATAATGGGCTCTGCCTTTCTCTCTGTCAGGGGCAGAAGGGAGATAGTGGAGTTATGGGCCCACCAGGCAAACCTGGGCCTTCTGGTCAACCTGGCCGTCCGGGCGCCCCAGGCCCCCCGGGTCCCCCGTCTGCAGGTAAGAGCTACACTGCTTCACCTGATCCACACTGTTGCCGTCCTGGCCAGCCTCCCAGAGAGCACAGGGAGATGTCAGCAGAGGCCTGCCTTGTGTTCTGAGTTGGAAAATGCCTGAAGCATTTCAATATATTTCTAATTTATCCACAATTAGGCCCATTCAAATTTTACACGAGAGAGATAAACACTATTCTGGCTTTGTTTTTGTATTTTGGAGAGCAAATAGAGGAGTGAAAAAGAAAAAAAAATCACATTGGTGATGTCATTTACACTTTAAGTGAAAAATAACAGGCAAGTATTTCATCAACTAACACCCTTTCCTAGAAGAACGTTTCATGGCTCCAAGCAATGCTTTTAAACCTAGAAGTAAAGATGACATTGCAAATTTTTCTGTCTTACACAGTGTTATAAGAGTCCTTACAGATTTGCATCGAATATAGAAAGAAATCACTATAAAGGAATGAACAGGTACACTGCTACCTTGCTTTACCTAGTTTAATTTGAGGAGCTAAGCCTTTTATTTAGCTTGTCAGCTCAAGGGAAGGCCTTCATAGCACATCATCTATGTAAGCACAGCATCTCTAGGTCCAAGAATACTGCTTACTGACTGTGCAAGATTCTTTGTCCTCAGTTATACAAAAGGAATCAAAATTTTAACTTTTTTTTTTTTTTTTTTGCGGTACGCGGGCGTCTTCACTGTTGTGCCCTCTCCCGTTGCGGAGCACAGGCTCCGGACGCGCAGGCTCAGCGGCCATGGCTCACAGGACCAGCCGCTCCGCGGCATGTGGGATCCTCCCGGTCCGGGCACGAACCCGTGTCCCCTGCATTGGCAGGCGGACTCTCAACCACTGCGCCACCAGGGAAGCCCCCTCAAAATTTTTATTCTAATTCTTTTCTTAAGAAAATGAAGGGATTTAAAAATCCCAAAGTGCACTTTTCCCCACTGTGGCGAAGTGTTTACAACCACATCATGGGAAGGTCAAGAAATGTCATTTTATTAATCCTTTAAACCAAATGAAAACTGGCTCTGAGACTCCAACCTGCTAGGATGCCAGGGAAATTCAATCTCAGGCATTAATGGGGTTCTCTCCACTTCTTCAACTGCCACAGAACCGTGGGGCAAAGATCCTGGGGAGTTATGGCAGATAAACATCACGGGAGGTCCCTCCAGCCCTTGATCTGCCCCATTCATCTCTGAAACGCCTGTTGCCCCAGGCCACACGGTCAGACATGTGACCACCTCCCTCACGCCCGGCTTGGTTATCAGATCATGTCCAAGCCTGAGAATCCTGCTCCCCAAGGTTCAACCTTCCCAGGAGGGCCCCACAGCCGTTGCTCCTGAGACCTTGGCTCTCCTCCAGGATTTGGGGGTCCCCGTCCTCCCACATCTGGGGTGATCCTTCCTTTTCTGTCCTCCAGCCCCTCCCTCCTCACACTCCTCATACAGCGCCGCCCCCTTTGGAGCTTTTCTCTTTTGAGAACAGAAGGCAGAAGTCTTTAAACAGTACGTGTTTCTCAGCAAGAGCAAGAGAGCACAAAGTCTTGCCACCTCCTTGAAGTCAGGAAGGAAAAAATAACGGAAGAACAAACATCAATTACTGTGACGAGTTATCCTGCCACCCTTATTTCTAACTGTTAGGGGAGCTGGATTGAGATGCAGCTCAGGCCCTGTGTCCCTGCCCAGACCCTGTTTCCCTGCATTGACTGGATGATCTGGATGAAGGTTCTGCCAGCCAGTCCTTTCCCTCCTTGGTTCGGACGCATAACGTTCCACTTGAGCCCATGACCCTGAGCTGCCAACACCAGAGAATGGGAGTGTGGCCTGAAGCCCCGCGTTTGCCTTTGGAAGGGATGCTCTTGACCCTTGGGGTATTTAGGAGCTCACAAAACTGAGGAATAGCCAGGAGGCGTGCAGTTGGGGGGCGTCCTCAGCAAACTAAGACCTCACTGGTCTCACTGTGTGTATCTGACTTGAATCCTGGTTCCCTCCTAGGACCTGGGGTGGGGTGAGACGGGCAGGGCCTGGAGACCCTCAGCAGCTCCCTCAGATGCCCGCTGTTTTGTCTTGCCAACCCCATCCCTGTAGCAGGGCCAACGTAATCCTATTTTCTCTCCTGGGTCCTCTAGCACCTTGTCTTTCAGCCTGGTATGCCCACCCCCTTCCCTCTCTACCACCCCATCCTCTACGAGATCCCAGCCTCAGCGGCCTCTGCCCTCCAGTGGACTCTGCTGTCTGTTGAGCTGGAGCATATTCCTACGGTCCCTCTGGGTCCACGTGGCCTGAAATAGTGTTCCCGTCATCCTTTGGTCCAGGGGTCCCCAACCCCCAGGCCTGTTAGGAGCCAGGCCGCACAGCAGGAGGTGAGTGGCGAGCGAGTGAAGCTCATCTGCCGCTCCCCATTGCTCGCGTTACCGCCTGGACCGTCCCCCCACCCCTACCCCCCGGGTCCGTGGAAAAATTGTCTTCCAGGAAACCGGTCCCTGGCGCCAAAAACGTTGGGGACCGCTGCTCTGGTCCACCCCACCAACTCCTCTCCTTCCTTCAAAGCCCTCTCTTCAGTAAGGCCTTCTTGGTCCCTAACGGGATGAGTCTCCTTCCCTTGGGCCCCAGTCCCACGTTGCATCTGCTACGGCCCCTCCACTGTTAACTGTTTTCTGCAGATGTGCTTCCTCTTCCTTCTAGATGGCAGGTCCTTGAGGCAGGGTCTTGGCCAAGTCAGCTTTGCATCCGCATGGCACGGGGCAGGTGGGGTGCGTGGGGCTGGCCCCTGCAGGTGCTCACACACCTGGTCTACTTTGACTCTCGGCTGTCCCACCTGGATTGTTGCATGGCAGCCAATCAGGATGCGGGCCAGCTCTTTGACTGATGTCCCCTCCCTGTGCTTTCCTTTGGGTCGTTTCCCTTCTGGGGAACCTCCCAGAGTGAGGCTGCTGAAGAAAATGGGGCAAGAGTCCTGCTCTTTAGAAATGTTTTGGGGGGGATGCGTAGAGAAGGAAAGGGAGGAGTTTAAAAGAGACCTTCCTGTTCCCGGGACAAGCTAGATCATCATCAGGAGTTGGAAGAGGCCTCCAAAGCGATTTCTGAGACTACCTTTGAGAGCCTGATAAAGTTCCACTCTCAGGAAAAAAATGTGTCTACCTACATCCAAGATTCTGCTCACTGCTTCCCAGAGCTCCAGACCCCCTGCCCCCGATCCATCTTGGGATATCCTCAGGCTCTGTGGACCCCAGGTTAGGTTAAACTGCCTGGTCTGGTCCATCCCTCTCTTTATAGATGAGAACTTTGAGCCTCAGAGATCACAGAGAGTCCCCAAGGTCACAGAGCTGACTGGTGGCCACTCCTGGTCCAGAATCGGTCTGTGACTCCTGGTCCCGAGACCCTCCCACGTAGCCATGCAGCTTCTGCAGGGGCAGAGTGGGATGGGGGTGACATGGAGACGACTCCATGGTTCCTCTGCCTTCTCCCAGGTCACCCCTCGGACCTGCTCCCACTGCAGCGGCCAGCAGAGATGGGAGGCTCCCTGAGCAAAGATGCAGAGCTGGGTCCTCCGGCTGCCGGGGATGGGGGAGAGGCTGCCCGCTGGACAAGCTCCGAGGGGCTGAGTTGGGGAAGTTTGGGTTGCTGTGCCCTTCAGTGCAGCCTGGCAGGAAGCAGGCAGGGGTAATGGATGCCCTTGGACAGCTGGGAGGAAGCGGCAGGGAAATGATGGCGGGGGGGAGGGGGGCAGGAAGCAGGCTCCCTGCCACATCCTGTCGTCCTATGTGGAGGCCACCTCTGCTTCTGGTGCCTGGTGCTGGGGGGCAGGACGGTTCTGGGGAGGTGGAGGGGGCAGGAGCTCCTCATTACCCAGGTTAACCAAGAAAGAGAGGCTGGGGATGGGGGAGGGAACCATGGCAAAATGCCTTTAGGATGTAATTTGCAATAACCAATTTACAAATTTGGCTGAGTCCTTCCTGACCCCAGACAGGGCATAAGTGAATCATTGTGGTACCTGGGAATTGCCAGCTTCCTGGGAGCATCAGTATTCCTGGACACATGTCTTTTGAAGGGCAGAGTGTTAAATCAAACATGAACTCAAATCTCAGCCTCACCACTAATTAGCTGGATAATGGGACAAACTCCTGAGCCTCTCTGAGGCTGTGGTTCTGGAGGAGAAGTTGGCGGTCACAGAGCCTGCTGGAAGGCGGCTCCCATGCTCTCCCGTCCTTGGTTAACTCCCCAGAACATTCCTGAGCTGGTGGGGTCTCTGTCCCTCCAAGCATGAGACTGGCATTCCTCCCAGATTGTATTTGTATTTCTTGTTAGAACGAGCGACCATAACTTGGTGTAAGATGCTGGCAAGTCTCCCTTCCCGGCAGGCTGGCAGCATCCCCATCTTGGACACGTCTGTCCACCGGCTCAGGAAGGCTCAGGGTGGGGGCATTCCCGCTGGGGTCTCCTCCTCCAGCTGCAGCTGCTTCCTCGGGGTTCTGACCAGACCTCTCCCCCTGGGGTCATTTTTTCCCCACCCTTGTGGAATCTGCAAACCATGTCCCCAATTGCTGACTGCCCTCGATATAGTAATACAACCTGAAACCAATGACTGGCTGATCTCCAAGCTCCCCCTTATTTTCCCAGCAGGAGGGGTACTTACTTATCTCTGTTTTCGGTGCCCATCTTTTCCTCTCTTTCTTCTCTCCCTGTTGGTGGCTCTGGCTCTAGCACTTTTCTGCCAGCCGGAGTGGGACCTCTAGTCTTTTGTGAAGACCTTCCCTTTCCAGTTAGTCTGCATTCATTCATTCAGTTATCAAACATGTACTGTGCCCCTACTTTATGCCAAGCCCTGGTGAGTGAAAACAGGCATCCACCTGCCTTTGTGGAGCTGACATTCCCCTGGGGAAGATCCAGCTGGCCTGGATAATCTCACAGTGAATAGAATCACAGAGATAAGTGCCAGGAAGAAAAGGCCGGGGGAACTAAGAAACTGTACTCAGTGTGAACAGGGTGGTGCGTGAGGATTCAGAAAGGCTTCCCTGAGGAAGTGATGTAGGAACCCAGGTCAGGAGTGAGCCAGGAGGTGCCTGGGAAGGGAGGGATGGTGGGTGAAGACGAGGATAGTCTGGTGGGGGGTTTTGTGCAAAGACCATTTCCCGAGACCAACGGCTCTCAACCTCGGTGCTCACTTGTGAGAGCTTTGAAAAGCACGGATGCCTGTGTTCCATTCTCAGCAGTCCTGATGGAATTGGACTGGAGTGTGGCCTGGGCATCAGGGCCTTTACAAGTCAAGGTGAGAACTACTACCCTAGTAGGCCTCCTACCTTTCAGGGAGTGAATTTCCTGATCATATCTTTTCCGGACACTTTTTTCAGAATCAGGTAAGAGCAAATAGGCTGAGCATTTTCAAACATTCCATTTCTTCCAGAAGAAATCAAAGAAACCCACATTCAGAAATCCCTTTGTTAAATTCCTATATATAAGAACAAAATAAAATGAGTAAAAAAATAATGAAAGTTATCAGCCAGCAATGCACTCATCAGGAAGAAGTCTAAATAATGGTCTAAACATAAGTAGGGATTGTTTCCCTCCTACAACAAAGAAGTCCAGAGGTGGACAGTGGCTGGCTTTAGTTCAGCCTCTAGGTCTCGCTCTCAGGGCCCCAGGCCCCATGAGGCCCTGGTCTTCCCTGCGATGTGGCTTCTCTTCTCACACTTGTTACTTCATTGTTGCAGCGCAGCTGCTGCCGCACCAGACATCTTGTCTGTCTTCCAGACAGGAAGGAGGAACTGTGTCTCCCTCCAGCTATGCTTCCCCCTTATCAGGAGAGACTTCCCCATCACCCTTCTCCCACCACGGGTCTTACATTGGCTGACACTGTGGCACCTGGTCACCTCCAGGAGCAAGGGGGTCTGGGAAGTAGAATGCCCATCTGTCTGGTCTCTAAAGTATAGAGAGAGGGAAGGGAGGAAGAGGGTTGGGAAAGGTGTTGCCACACCCAGTGTGGTTAAGGGACCCACACCTTGGATCAGAAATGTCTCTCTGGACCTCTCCTCCAGGCCTCCCTGAAACACCGCAGACTTCAAACTTCTTTCTGTCGTGAAGGTTGCTGACACCTCCCTGGGCTGTTTGGTTTTCTCTTCCTTTGCTAGTAACAGCAGTCTGTTGCTTCCTAGGACACCTTGTAATGGGACCCAAAGGGGAAAGAGGATTTCCCGGGCCTCCAGGAAGATGTCTTTGTGGCCCTCCCATGAATGTGAATAACCCTTCCTATGGGGAGTCTGCATATGGGCCCAGTTCCCCACGAGTTCCTGTGGTAAGGCTCTTCCGGGCGGAATCTGGGGTGGTCATCCTTCAGGACTCTTCACATGATTGATGCTCCCCGGGCTTTGTAAAAGCCTTTTAGTAAAACTTATTTCCTCCGTTATACTGGGCACAAGCTCGTTACAGGAAATTGGAAAACAAGGGAAAATCAAAAGAAGAAAACCAAGGTTGTGGGTCTATTTTGGAGTATTTTCTTTGCCTTTTTTTTTTTTTTTCCTGGCTGTGCCATACATCTTGCAGGATCTTAGTTCCCCGACCAGGGATTGAACCCAGGCCTTGACAGTGAGAGCGTGGAGTCCTAACCACTGGACTGCCAGGGAATTCCCTTCTTTGTCTTTTCTAAGAAAAAAAAAAAAATTATAGAAAACTTCAAATAAATACAAAAGCAGAACTATTTAGCGTAAGGAACCTCTCTGTACTCTTTACCCAAGTTCAACAATTATCAACTGCCGGCTAATCTTGTTTCCTTTTTACGCTTACTCACGACAGCCTACCTACCTTAGATTATCTTAAAGTAAACCCGGACATCAATTCGTAATTTGAATGGGTACGTAATACTCTGTCCATCATGTGGCTGTGCTGTGATTTATTTAACCAGAGCCCAATTGTCAGATATGTATCAGATGCTCCCAAGTTTTCCCTGATATAAATAACATTGTAATGAACACTTTGAGTATAGGATTTTTCTTAAGAATCATTTCCAGATGTTGAATTACTTGATTAGATGACATCACCTTTTTATTTATGTCTTTGTAACATTTTTTTTTTATTTTTATTTTTTTGCGGTACGCGGGCCTCTCACTGCTGTGGCCTCTCCCGTTGCGGAGCACAGGCTCCGGACGCGCAGGCTCAGCGGCCATGGCTCACGGGCCCAGCCGCTCCGCGGCACGTGGGATCCTCCCGGACCGAGGCGCGAACCCGCGTCCCCTGCATCGGCAGGCGGACTCACAACCACTGCGCCACCAGGGAAACCCTGTAACATTTTTTTTTAAATATATATTTATTTATTTATTTGGCTATGTCGGGTCTTAGTTGCGGCACGCGGGATCTTCGTTGCGGCGGCAGGCTTAGTTGCCCCACATGTGGGATCCTAGTTCCCCAAACAGGGATCGAACCTGCGTCCCCTGCATTGGAAGGCAGATTCTTAACCACTGGACCACCAGGGAAGTCCCCAAGTCTTTGTAACATTTTAAATGTTATAAATTTTAAACCATGGTAGATATTTTTATTTCAAACTCAGACATTAGGAACTGGATTGGGAAGATGTGGGAATCAAGACATTGGTCCCCACTTCAGGAGGGATGCAGGAGTGTAAAAGCAACCCCCCCTTCCCACTGATCACCAGCCCAAGGTCAGGGATTGTTTCCTCCTCTGGCTCTTCCCCCGCCCTCCGTAGAAGTGTTTCCTGAAATCCTCACCAATGTTTCCTCTGGCAGATATTTGTGGTCAACAACCAGGAGGAGCTTGAGAGATTGAACACCCAAAATGCCATTGCCTTCCGCAGAGACCAGAGGTCTCTGTACTTCAAGGACAGCCTTGGCTGGCTCCCCATCCAGGTACTGGGCCCTCAGCACACACCCCATCGGCAGAGGGACGCATCTCCAAAGGAAGGAGAGGCCTGGCGCAGAGCTTTCCATGGAAGTCTGAGCGCCCTCCCTCAGCCTGCCTCTGAGAGGTCTCCATGCCCCGGCTCCCCACGTGGAGCTCTGCTCTGGGCCAAGGCTCCAGACAGGCTCCCAGCCCCGCAAAGCCTTCCTGCCAACCACAGAGCTCTGGCTACAGGGGAGGAGTGCCCTTCCCCCACTGCCCTGCCCCCGCCCAGAGCCTCTGTCCCCGGTGCCCGGCTACCTGTCCCACCGTACCGGTAACCGTGCTGTGTTTCTCTGGCCAGCTGACGCCTTTCTACCCTGTGGACTACCCCGTAGACCACCGTGGCTCCTGCGGGGACGGGGTCCTGCAGCCGGGGGAGGAGTGTGATGACGGGAACGGCGATGTGGGTGACGACTGCATCCGTGAGTGGCCCCAGCTTGAACCGCCGCTGGGTGGGGTCAGGCCAAGCCCTGGACACCAGCTGTGCTGGTTTGGGACAGTTCTAGAGCCAGAGCTGGGCTGCTGGGGGGACGACCCTCCCCACTCAGGCCAGACGTGAGCCCTCCCACCGTCCAAGCATGGCGATGGGGTTGCTGTCAAGGATCTTGGCCCCAGAGAAGCCACCGGGCCCTCCCTTTCTTTTGAATCCTACTTCTTGGCAAAACCCACGTTCTAATCCAAATTCTTATCAAAAGATAAAGGTGATGCACGACTGAGAGGCAGACGGGAGAAGGCAAGAATCTGAATCAGGACTCATTTTTAGCAGACAGAGTCCTCATAGCAGAGCTCTGTTTGGGGGATTGGGCGGCTGGGCAACCTTCAGGCTTATGGATGCTACCGGGACAGGCAGGCAGCATAGGGCTAAAGCGTCGTTTTCTTTCTTCTTCTTTTTTTTTTGTTTTGCTATACGCAGGCCTCTCACTGCCATGGCCTCTCCCGTTGCGGAGCACAGGCTCCGGACGCGCAGGCTCAGCGGCCATGGCTCACGGGCCCAGCCG
>NW_021146949.1:18541-25000 GCF_002837175.3 Physeter macrocephalus
CCAGACCGGGGCACGAACCCGTGTCCCCTGCATCGGCAGGCGGACTCTCAACCACTGCGCCACCAGGGAAGCCCTCTTCTTCTTTTTTTTAAAAAAATCAAGTGACAAAAGCAGGAGGTGAGGTGGAAAGCATGAGCTTTAGATTCAGATAGAGTTTGGATGCAGGCTCTGGAAGCCACTGAGTCACCCTCAGGCTCAGAGAGGAGGCTACACGGTGAGTGGGGTGATGGAGGGCCTCACTTTCCCCAACTGAAAAATGGGTACGACCACACCGAACGCTCAAGCCTTTAGATTCTGTGAGATTCTGTGAGCTGACGTGCGCATGGATTGTCTGGGTGCCGTGAGGGCTCGACATCCCTTCACTGCATTATTTTTAAAGTCCTGCTGTGAGAAGCCAGGGCTGGGGACGTGTAGGTGCAAAGGCGGGTTCCTCGCCAGCAAGGAGCTCAGAGGAGGATGAGAGTGCACAGGGGCGGCGCAGGATGAAGCGTCTGGTTCTCTCCGTGTAGCTGCACTTCCCGCGACGGTTCCTGGGCGGTGACTCCTAGGATGCTGGAGTCCCCCTATCCCTTGTGGAGGTGACACAGCAGGAAGGAACTAATAGGGTCTCAAAGCCCTATAAAAATGAGGGTGGGTTCATGCTCCTGGCCCCTCCCCTGGTGTGAGAACAGAGACCCCATGGAAGACGGTCTGGCTTCCGAGGGACATAGGAAGCTCCCTGCAGACAGACAAGCGCCACCAAGGCTGTGCACCATGCCCGGTGCTCCCCATCTCCCTACCCTCACCTCGCGGGAACCCGCGGTAGTCCTGCGACAGAAACAGTGTCCTCCCGTGGGATTGGGGTCTGAAGCTTTGTGGACGTCCCTGCGGGAGGGTTCAGGCTCTGTGGGATGGTGCGGGGGCTCCTTCAGGCCACATGGTCCTGCCAGGCTGTCCCCCACCCCGCCCCCCTCTCAGGGCTTCACCTCCTGTGTCCCCTCAGGCTGTCGCCGGGCCTACTGTGGAGACGGTCACCGGCACAGGGGCGTGGAGGACTGTGACGGCTCTGACTTCGGCCACCTGACCTGCGAGACCTATCTCCCCGGGTAGGGACCACCCTGTGGGCTGTGTCCACACCCCGGCCTCCCTCCCTCCTGCCTACCCCTCTTTCCTTCACAAATATTCCCGAACGCCTCTGTGTTCCTGGGGCTTTCTGGACTCTGAGGTATGGTGACATAGAACACATGCATGGTCCCTGCTCTCGTGGGGGAACAGTGCTAAACACAGAAACCCACATGCCGCTCAGAGCAGTCGCCCGCCCGCAGCTCCGCCTGGGCCCCGGGCTGCAGCTCACCGTGGCCCCTGGATGAGCAGCTCCATCCCCCGTTGCTCCCGTGACCACACTGGTCTCCTGGGAGTGGGCCTGCCTGGGAGGGGGCCCAGTGGAGGGGGGAGGTATCCGGGCATTTCAGAGAATCTAAGCATCTGTAACCTGAATTCTCTGGAACCACCGGGCAGGCCTGTGGGTACACATGAGATCCCACCAGGCTTAGTGTCTAACTTTGGTGGCTCCAAGCTCCTCCCAGAAAACCCCAGGAATGTAGTCTTCTTCCCTTCAAGCACCCCCTGCAGTTGTTTCTGAGACCCCTCAGTGGGTGTTCATGTGGATCAGTATCCTGAGCGTCCTGGCCTCCACGAGGACATCTCCCAAGCCCGCTGAGGGCCTCTGCCCTGTGAGGCACGATCCCATGCCCAGAATGGGGTCTCCCGGGCTCCGTTCCCCCAGTGCTCACAGGACCAGAGTCGCGTAGCTCGTAGGGCAGGTCGGGAGGCCGCTCCTCTCCCGGTCCACATCCTGCTTCTCCCTTGGCCCCAGAGTGGATCCCTGGTTCCTCAGGAGTCCATCTGTCCAGCCGTTCCCTCCGGCCCCGCTCCTCTGTAGGCTTGGACCCAGGCCCTCGGCAGGGCTGGGGGACAGACACAAGGCCTGTCTCTCTCCTCCAAGGGGGTCTCCTCAATGCCCACCCCCAAACGCAGAGCAACAAATCAAACCAGGCTGGGGGAGCTCAGACCGCAAACTCCAAGCACTGTAGGCTGGGCCAGGACCCCACTGCATCTGTGTGTCTGTGTGCACTGCCCCTCCCTGAAGTAGGGAGGCTCCTGCCAGGCCTCTGCTAAAGAGTTGACGGAAGGAGACCACCGAGTGTAGATACTCAGACCTGGGGTACAGGGACACGTGGAGCCCAGGGCTTACCCCCGCTCTCTGTGGTTACTCTCTTAATCCCGGGACCCCTCAGGGGATGCTTGCGAATGTGGGCGTGGTGTATCAATACAACACAGTCTCGGAATTAGCGCTTGGGCTTATAGACGTGTAGGCTGTGCTCTCCAATATGGTAGCCCCCGGCCACGTGTAGCTATTTAAATAAAGTTAAATATCCTGATTCTTCATTCACACTAACCTTATTTCAAGAGTTCAGTAGCCACATATGGCCAGTGGCTGCCACAGAAATAGTGCAGTGTGGTCTACTGGACAGCGCTGGAGAAAGGGCCGATTCTCTCTGAGAGGCTGCGTTCAGAGCCAGGCTACGTACCAACCCCTTTCCCCCAGATCCCTCAGATGGACTCAGCGGGGAGAAGCCCCAGAGGCCTGGACTCAGCTGCCCCAAGCCCCTCACCTTGGAGCCCCTCGCCCTTAGGAGGGTGGCAGTAGGGCAGCTCTCGGATGAGGTTTGACCAGAGTCCCGAGAGGCGGCCTTTGAGAACGTGGCTGTGTCCTTGGGGTTCCTGCCCACTGCCCTGTGTCTGCCCCCTCAGGTCATACGGAGACCTGCGGTGCACCCCGTACTGCTACATCGATTCCACGCCCTGTCGCTACTTCACCTGAGGGCCGCCGGGAGGAGGCGGCCGCACCCACGGAACTGGCAGCAGCTTCTCCACCCTCGGCAGACTGACCTCGCCCCGTCCTGGTCCGGTTTCCCCCACCTTCATGCAACAGAAACAAGGACAAACTCTTGCTGCTAAGATGTGCTTTTAATGCAGTCCGACTGGAAGAACCTAGGACCACTGCATCCTGTCTTAACCCCGAGTACCGGGCCTCCTCCACACACCCATGGCGACCCTCCGGCCAGACCGCCGGCCTGCGGGGCCCTCCCTTCCGAATATCGTGGACTTGGCTTTGCACTGTTAGGCACACAGACTGTTGGAGATTGCTCCCGTCCGCTGGGGGCATCTGGGGCGCAGGCCTCTCGTCTCCTCTGACCTCTGGAAATGTGGGCATTCTCACCCGGCAGCTGGCCGGGGCTCCCCGGGCCTGGGAACCACAGAGCAGGGAAGTGGGCCTGTTCTTTGGGGGTGGCCCCCAGATCTGGGCCCAACTAGGGACCCCCCCGCCCCGCAGCTGGCCACGGCCCAGCGCAGCCTCGTGTGGATGTGGCTTCCCCAGGCAGAGCCCCAACTGTGAATAAGTACTGAGACCGCCGCCAAACCCTGGGGTGCTGGGGTGCTTGCCGTGTAGACGAAAGCAGAGCAGTGGCCTTCTTTTCGACATTTCCCGAAGGGGTTGCTCTCAGGGCCTCCCCATCCCCGGCACCATCCTGACCTCCTGGCTCTGCGCACTTGGACCTCCGTCCTGTGAATGTCCCTCGTGTCCATTTCTCCTTCAGGACATTGGCTAGCAGGCCGGCCACTGGTGTTTCCTGAGTCCTTAGGAAACTGCCGCCTGGTATCCCATCCAGGCCCCACGATTGAGTACATGCTCCGGGCAGAGACGGCATCTGTCCTGGGCGCCAGCTCCTGGCTGCCTGCTGAGTCCCGTGAGCCCTGTGACCTCCCTCCCTGTCTTCGTGGTGCATAGTCTTGTCCTCGTGTGCGTGCGCCCGAGACCCCGTTTCTACCGGATCGTTAGCCCTGCATGTCTGTGAGCTGTCTTTCATCACCATATTTCCTGAGTGAGGCTTAGCTTTGTTTGGGAAGGACGTCTTCTCCACGGCAGACCTCAGGTGGGATTTGCCCATTTGCTACCAGATGGAGGGACGCTCCTGGGCCTGTGTACAAGGCCTGCGTCTTGGGCACTTGGCATTGTGCTGGTGGCCAGTCGTGGGCGAATCAGCCCCGGGGTGGGTGGACACATGGGTCAGTCTGGCCCCCTCCGCCTCTACTGCAAGTCCCGGGCTGATGTTCCATGGCCCACGTCTGTCCCATGTGAAGCCACCACCTTCATCCTGGCATCTCCGGATGGGAAATCAAGAAATAAAGGCAGTGTTCCTCCCTCCTGTGGCTCTCTCTTCCCCGGGGGTTTGGGGCTGGTGTCCCAGAACTGCTGGATGGGTTAAGCGCTCTGAAATCCAGGCTGCTTCCAGACTCGACAGAGGGTTCTAGAATGGGAAGTAGTCCTGTTCTCTCAGGGACAAGGGAGGAAACTGAGGTCCAAGGTCACCAAGCCGGGTCTTGCTCTCCCCCAGCCTTGCTTTATGATCTTGCATAGGACAGAATGGAGGTCCAGTACTGCCCTTGGACCTGGCCAAGAGTGGCCCAGTCCTGGGTCCCACTCCTTGGAGGGCACTACTCTGGCCTTCCTCTGGCCATGACCCTCCCCACGGGGCCACGGTGACACTTGCACACCCCATGTTGCAGGTCCCAGGAAACCCAAACTCTCCACCCGAGTGGTCCTGAGCCTGCTTCCGGGGCCGCACAGCCCTCTCTCCGCGCCTGTCCTCCTGACTGTGGCTCGCACACACCTGTAAGCGTGAGGGGTGGCCAGGGACAAGCTGTTTGCAGGGGTGGTGGATGGAGCTTGGAGACAGAGGCCGCACATCCCGGCGTGAGACGGGCCAGGGGCAGGGAGGCCCACTCTCCTGGTGCAGCCACAGAAAACTTTGAGGAATCTAAAAAAATCCAGTCTTCATGAAAGTGTAAGCAGAACCTATTTAATGCAAAACAGTTTGTCAGTTTGATCCTAATGTAAATACTCAGACATTTCGCGTGGGAGCCACCATCTGTGCTCTTGTCCCTGGACCCCGCAGTATTAGAGGGGGGCCCGCCTCCAACTATTTCTAGGGAGTGTTCTGAAAGGCTCAGGAAATGAAAGGATTCAAGGTCACATGTGTCGAGAATATGTATAGTAATAGTCATTCTCCCCCTTCAGCATTCTGAAATGAAAAGATGAAAGATCGGGGAAGGTGGACCCGTGCCTCCCCTGAAACGTTAACTCCGCGGCATAGGGAGCAGCTTTGCCAGGAGCACGGGCACCTGTCAGCAGGCCAGGCAGCCGCAGAAACACCTCCTGGGATCATCTGCTGGTGGGAGGCCCCTTACGTGTTCATACTTGGTTCATCACTTCCCACAGCCTCAGTTTCCTCACCTGAGAGGCTTGAGACAGAGGTTGAATTTTATTCCAACTCTAACCACTGGTGAGTGTGGATTCTGCCCTCCAGCTGTGACAGGGTATGTCCTTGGAGGGGTGATGGATTCCTTTGGCTACTCTCAAGCTGTCATGTGGCGTGGCTGAGAATATGACAGGACCTTCAGATACTGTCACCAAAGGAGGCAGTGTCAGTCCAGATGCTTTTGTTGGCAAGTAGCAGAAAATCCAACTTAAATATGATATAAACCATAGGGTAGGATTTATTGGCTCATATAACTCATAAGTTCCAGGAGTGGAGTGGCAATCAGGCAAGGTTCAATCAAGGCTTCCACTCCATTTCTCGGCTTGATTTAGCCTCTCAGCTATTTGCATCTCTTCTGTTAATTCAGTCCTTAGGGTGGTCACAAGCTGACTACTACAGTTTCAGGCTTACATCTGGACCTTGTAACGTCCACAGGAAGAGAGAACATCTATTCCAGTGGCTCTCAAGAAGATTTCCTCCCCCCCCAGGAGTCCCCAGCAAACCTTGCCTTGAGCCTTGTTGGCCTGTTTTGGGTCACATTCCCATTCTTGAACCAGTTCCTGTTGTCAGAACGCTGCCTACTGATCAGATCACAGCTGGGTTCCTGAACCCAGGGTGGCAAAGGTTTTAAGATTACCCTTAGCCCACCCCCTGGGGATTCACCAGAAGCATATACGCCGTGTGGGGAAGGGGTGGCTGCTGGACCGGATATTGGGGAGCAGGAATGGGGCAAATGTGACAAACTTGTGAGCAAAGTAAGTTCTCTGAAGGGAACTTGGTAACTAAGACATAGGAACCAGTGCCTGGGAAGACGGTAGGACAAAGTTTCTGAGCGTCTTGGGGCAGACACATGGGTCCATCCATCACCCTAATAGGTAGGAGTGTGGAGGGCACATATGGGTCAAATTGCTTAAGATTCTCCAAACCTCATTATAATCAGTTGGCCAGCTTACACCCCAGTGACTGCTTTACTTGGGTTGTCTGCCCCAGCCCTCCCCTGTAGTGGAGTGAACCAATTTAAATTTTCAACAAAACGCAGATCTTCCATTTGTGTGGTAGCAATGGGCTCACACACAGCTCGAGGCCCCTGGCAATG
>NW_021146950.1:0-10268 GCF_002837175.3 Physeter macrocephalus
CAAATCACATGCAGATCTCATTAAAATGTAGATTCTGACTGAGCAGGTCTGGGGATGGGCCTGAGATTCTGCACTTCTAACAAGCTCCCAGGTGACGCGGATGCTGCCGGTCCATGGACCACACTTTGAAAGTCCAGCTTCCTGGCTCTACAAACTTTCCCCAGACTAATGACTCCCAAATTTATACTTCCATTCCAGACCTCTCTCCAGAACTCCGACTTCTAATTACAACTCTTGGTTGACACCTCCATTTGGATATTTTAAGGCATCTCCCAGAGTTCTCAAACCTGCTCCTCCCCAACTTCTCCTTCAGTACTCAACTGCTCAAGTCAAAAACCTACAAGATATCTGTGCGTCTCCTTTT
The DNA here is from genome assembly GCF_002837175.3 of Physeter macrocephalus. NCBI lineage: Eukaryota > Metazoa > Chordata > Mammalia > Artiodactyla > Physeteridae > Physeter > Physeter macrocephalus. Next base: position 365 of record NW_021146950.1, read on the forward strand.
TCTCTTAGCCTCTACATCCAAACTGACAGCAAGCAAGTGGGGTCTACTTTACCTCCAAAGCATATCCGGACCCTGTCTACTCCCTCCCCATCTCCACTCCCACCACCCTAGTCCAGGCGACCTCCTCTCTTGTGGGAGCTACTGCAGAAGCCACCGACCTGGCCGCCCTGCTTCTTGCCTGCCCCCTCCCCGCATCATTTCTCTACACATTAGTTAAGAGTGGTCTTTTTAAAATATAAATCAAATCGTGTCACTCTCCTGCTTAATTAAATTCTTTTAGGAGCTAGCATCTCATCTAGAATTAAATCCTAACTCTCTACTCTGGCCTACAAAGCCCAGCATGCCTGGCCCCTGCCCTCCTTCGGAACCTCACCTCAGGCAAACCCCTGGCCCCGACGCCACAGCCTTGTCAGCTTCTCTCCAGTCCCTGAGCATGGCCAGCCTGTTTCCTCCTTGGAGCCTCTGTCCTGACTCTGCCCTCTGCTTCCTGGTCCTGGCTGGGCCCTTCTCATCATTCAGATCTCAGCTTGTGGGTCACCTCCCCCTGAGAGGCCTTCCCTGATCACCCCATCTCTCACCCCAATTTAACTCTGCATGTCTCATCAGTAGCTGACCTTTATTTACTTGTCTGTTTCCCCACTGGAAGTAAGACCCAGGAAAACGATGACCTTGTTTTCTACTTGGTTCACCAGCATCTGGAACAGGGCCAGCATAGGTACTCAGAAAAAAATTATTGTGTTAGGAAATGTCATTCCCCCTCTGAGCCTCGGCTTCCCCATCTATTAAACAGGGATAATAATATAATAGCATCTTCCTCACAGGGTTGTTAAGATTAAATGAGAAATACATGTAAGGCCCAGGCACGGTGCCTGGCGCTTGGTCACTAGTGGCTAGTAATCCCATTACTATGGTCAATACCATATTGGGATCCCTGACAGGAATGTGTAGGCAGAGCCAGCGGGACTCCCACATGCTCCCCAGCTGAGCTCCAAGCAGCCGGGCTACTCGGCCCTGGCCCACTACTTGTCCCTGCCAAAGTCCTCAACGCCCAATCGCAGAGGGAGGCCAAATCCAGGGATGACAAGTGGAGACAAGCGAGCTTCAACTCAACTGTAAGTTTATTAGAAAGGCCGTGGACATATGAACCCTGAGTTACCAGCTGAGGAAGAAATGAAAAAAGCCCCTGCCCCTCTTGGCCTGCCCCACAGGCCTCCTGTGAACTCTGTTCTGTGGCAGACTCCAGCAGAAGTCAGCCAAAAAGTGCTTTCCAGATGCTCCTTCAGGGGCTGCCCAACCTGACTGCAGAGGCCCCAGTGGTACGGCCAATGTGGATGCTGGTGCCTGGAGCTGGGAGCCACAGGTCCTCTCCTCTAGCAGAAAGTGGTTCCAGAACCCCCAACAGAACAGAACAGAAAAGGAGCCGATGGGGATAGAGCAAGTTCTGCTAAACAGCCAAGGGCTCTGGAAGGTGACGCTGGACTGCCTTGGAGGTGGGTGCAGATGGCTACCGATGGCCAATTGTAGGGGTCCCCCCCAGGGGGGACCCTAAAGCTGCTCTAAGGAGTCTCAGCTACAGACAGCCCGAGTGTGACTCAGTGCCCCTCCTGGGACTGCACTGGTTATTTCTGCTCCCAGAAAGGCAAATGGATCTTGTAAAAATCCATGGTGGTTGGTGCCATTTTTTCCTTAAAAAAAGACAAGAGTTTGTACAGTGAATCGATTTCAACCAGCAGAGCCTGAGCCGAGAAGAGTGCGTCCTGGGGGAGGAGAAGGCACTTCTCACGCCCTCCCCGGGGTGATCTGGGCCCCCTCGGGGCTCCGCTCCCTCTGGCCCTGTGACTCAGGCCCGCTCCCTCTGGGAAGTACGCTGCCTCCGTCGAGCTAGCACCGCCCTGCGGCCCGGATGCTCTGGCCCCTCACAGGGTGGTGGATGGCAGCTTCCTCACCCGCCGCTGGGCCAGGATAGACGACTCGATGGGCTTCAGCTGAGGGGTGGGCTTGGAGCTGTTGAGCGCAGAGTACGTAGCTGCCATGGCTCCCTGGGGGAGGAGGTGGGAGTCAGTTCCCGAGGGTGGGAGGCGCATGTGCTCCAGGGCCAGGCCAGCCCCTCCCAGTGTTCCACAGCCCCCACAGACCCCTGTTAATCCCGCCTTGGTGGTTCTTCATGGTCATCAGTCCTGCCTCATCCATCAGACTGGAGGCTTCAGAGCTCAGGGGCTGCGCCCCCTAGAGGACCAGGGGGGCCATGAGTGCACTGTAGACACCCCTGCGTGTCAGACTGGGGCTCCCTGGGAAGAGACACACATGGCATCTCCTGGCTCTGCCGCCCCAAGTCCCTGCCCATGGAACCTTGGCCTGGCAGCCTGGGTGGCTGTACCTTCACAATCTGCAGGTCCTGGTGGGATAGCTGGCTCTGGGGGAGCTTGTCTTTCTGGGTGATCCACGGGTGCTGCAGGACCTGCTTAGCTGTGAGGCGCTGGTGTGGGTCCACATGCAGCATCTTGGATACCAGGTCCTGGGGGAACAGCAGGAAGGGGTTGGTGGGAAGGGCTAGCAGGGGCGCACACAGCTGTGTCTGTAAGGCAGCCGTCTCCTGCCATCTCCCGCCTGGACCCTTGCAGTGGCCCCTTCGATCCACTCTCCACACCACTCCACGGCCTCCCCGAGCACATGCCCTTCTTCAGGACTTCTTCGTGGAAGGCCGTTTCCTTTCTCTTTCACCTTCTAGAAGCCGTGCAGGAAGGTGGGAAGAACCTAAGGCTGGGGTTGGGCAGGTTCAAAACCTGACTGCCCTGCTCATCAACTGCATCTCCTGGGCAAGTTACTTAAACTCTCTGAGCCTCAGTTTTGCCTCTGAGAAAGGGGATAACAAAAATACCTGACTCATAAGGTTAATGCAAGGTGGTACTGTTCATTAAGGGCTCAACCTCTGTCTGACGCAGAGCTTCCCAAGACTGGAACCCATTGCTAACCGTGAAAGCTCAAACGTCCCCTCCTCTGAGAAGGCCTCTCTGCCCGGTGGCCCGGGGCTCTGCTCGTGTCTCCACTGCCTGTACCCCTGACCAGGAGGACCTGCCTCTCCGCACCTGGCATCTCTGTTCCTTGTGTGCAAGCCTGTCTCTCACCTCACACTAAGTTTCCCCAAGGCAGGGGCTGTGATGATACAGCCCTCTGTTCCCCTACAGGGCCCAGAACACGGGAAGGGCCAGTAAATGATCACCAAGTTGTTTCCAAACAAGGTGTGGGGGGCAGTCTGCCTGGGAATCTTCCACTTGGAGAAATATGGCAACAGAGATTTGTGGGACATTCCACTTGGAGAAATGAGGCTGCAGGTCACCTGTTCGTGAAATGCTGAAAAGCCCTGGGATGGGACCCTGCCCCGCAACTCCTAAATGAGCAGGGTCCAGGCCTCACAGACTCACCTTGGCTGTGTCTGAAACCGTGTCCCAGTTTCCCCCGCTGAGGGTGAACTTCCCACTGCCGATCCGGGTCAGGATTTCCTCTGGTGTGTCACTGGGTCCATTGGCAAATGGAGTGTATCTGGGGGAAAGTCCACCCAGTCTGGGTATAGCCTCTGGCCTCCATCCTGGGGCCAGGGGCGGGGAGGGGTGGGGGACGGTGTCTCCCGCTTCAGACGGGGTGCTCCCAAGGGTGGCGCTTCCTCCTCAAGGTGGAGCTCCCAAAGGCAGGGCCATGTCCCTGTCTTCAGGCCTTCCTGAGGCAGGGCGGAGTCTTTCCCATCAGACAAGCACCACTTCAGCTACACTAGGGCTGGAGGAAGGGGCGGGGGGCCGAGGGGGGCAGGCCAGTGGGGTACTCACCCCGCCAGCATGGTGTACAGCAGAATGCCCAGGCTCCAGATGTCACAGCCCTCATCATAGCCCTGGCGCTTCAGCACCTGGCAGGAAGGAAGGCAGGGGAGGGTGGTCAGTCTGAGGGGCAGTGGTGAGTGGCCCCATATGCCTGCCTGCTCCTCCCCAAAGGGTAGGGCAAGGGTCCCAGGCCTGGGCTGATCCTCCCTTGGTACCTGGGCCAAGGCCGCAGAGACGGGGTCTGGACAGCGTGGGGCCTCTGGAAGGGACACAAGGCTCCCCGTGCCAGGTCCCCTCACTCTTGCAGCTGAGGAGGCCAGGCCACTCACCTCAGGTGCCACGAAGTTGGCGGTGTAGCAAGGTGTCATGAGAAGCCCGTTCTCAGCCCGCAGCTGCTTGGCAAAGCCAAAGTCGCAGATGCGCAGGCACTCAGGGTTCCCAGACTCGTCCACATACAGGATGTTGCTGGGCTTGAGGTCCCGGTGCACAACCTGGGGGCAGAGGGCCCGGGTCAGTTCTCCACGTGGGCAGGCTGCCGGTGGCCCAGGTCCACTGCCAGGGATGGGAGAGTTAGAAGATGGGCCCAGAAGGACCCAGAATCTGAGAGGGGAAGGGGCTACAAAGGGGCCTTAGTGCTGCTGGTATTGCCGACTTGAAACTTCTAGGTCAACGTCTGTGAGGCAGCTCTAATTTCACTGTCCACACGGAGCTCCTCAAATCTGCCGTCACACAATCTTACCTAATGGCAACTCCATCCTTCCCATTGCTTGGGTTGCAATCTTAAGAGTCATTCTCAATTCCTCTTTTTTTCTCGTATTCCTCAATCGATCCATTAGCAAACTCTGCTGGCTCTACCATTAAAATACATCCAGCGCCCAAGCACTTCTCAGCGCCTCCTGGCAGCACGCTGATCTCAGCCACCATCGTCCCTCCCCTGGGTTACGGCAACACCCTCCTAACTGGTCTTCCTGATTCTGACCTCACCCCCTACAGCCTGTTCTAAACAGAGGAGCCAGAGGGATCCTATTAAATGTAAGCCAGATCACGTCCTCTCCAAGGGTTCCGCTCTCAAGAGGAAAAGTCTTTACGATGGCCTGATGGCCCCACCTCATCTCTCCCCTGCCCCCTACCCACATTGCTTGCGCTCTCTGGTCCTCTAGCACTCTCCTCCTTGCTCCGTTGGCTTTGGCCACACCAGCCTCTTTGCTCTTCCTTCAACATGCCAAGCACACTCCTGCCTCAGGGCCTTTGCACTTGCTGTTCCCGCTTTCTGGAATACTCTTCCCTTAAGCATCTGCCTGGCTCATCCTCATTTCTTTCAGGTTTCAGCTCAAATGTCACCTTATCAGTGAGGCCTCCCCTTGACCATTCCATATAAAATAGCAATCACGGACCAGTACTCCTTCGTCTCCTCACCCTGCTTTATCTTTATCCACAGCGTTTACCACCATTGGATATTTACTTAATCGTCTTCTGAACCCACCCACTGGAATGTAAGCTCCACGGCTGTTCTGCTCACTGCTGCATCCCAGCATTTAGAATAGTTCCCAGCACCAAGAAAGTATTCAATAAATAACTGCTGAATGAATGGATGAATGACACTTAACTAGTGAGGCCTTAAGCAAATGACTTTCCTCTGGCCCCATTTGCTTATCTGTAACCTGAGGGGGCTGAACCACTCCACTTACTTTTCATCCACCCCCTCTCCCTTGGCATGGTTCTATTCATAGTCATTCCTCTATCACCTAATTATCGACAACTCTCAGATCTCTGACACTAACCCAGAGCTTTCCTGAGTCCAGGCTCATATAGCTGCTTACCAGATGGCAACCACTGAAAGTCGCACAGACCCTCAAACCCAACACATCCCAGACTAAACTCATTCTCACCCTCCTTCTCCTCCTCCCATGAGCTCATGGTACCTCCTTGAGCACTGTCAAAGACCTTCAATGGCTCCCTACTACTTGCAAGATAAAGCCTGAAGTCCCCATCCTGGTGTGGAAGGCTCAGCTGTCCGTTCCAGCCTTTGTCCACCACATCCCTCCAGCGCCCTGAGCTCAGGCCAGTGGGGGTTCCTTCAGCCATAAATAGCCGTATCTCTCTGTGGAACGCTGGCTCACCCCCAGCACCCAGCACAGGGACTCGCACAGAGCAAGTGCTACGTGAACGCTGTGCAGTGAATGAATGAATCACACCTCTGAAACACACAGAGACCTTGCAGGTTAGATCAGCTGAGTCTCGCAGGTTAGTCGGCTTTATGAGACGGTCCTTGCATATTCCCCGCAGAGCCAGGCCAACAGGCTCAAGGGGCAGCTGCTGCCCACTCCAGCCGACAGTCATCATACAGCAGCTCGGGCCCGGGTTTCAAAAGCAGCCAAATTACCAAACCAAACCGAATCCCAAACAAGAAAACACCCGCACTGTGGAGGCCAAATGCAGCCACTGAGTCAACGGGCTGTGGCTCTGGCAGAGTTGTGATTTCAGTCAGGAGGCAGATGGGCCAGAGTGTGAATCCTGGCTTTACCAGCAGTAGCTGTGTGATCTTGATGTGTCACTTATCCTCTTTAGTCCTTGGTTTTCTCACCTGTAAAATGGGGCTGATAAGAATGCTCGGCCCCCAGGGTTACAGGAAGGAGCATATGAGTTATGTACCAGAAATATTTAGCACAGGGCTTGGAAAATGGCAGCTGCTGTCATAGTAACGCCAGCACTCCCTGGGGCTGAGCCCCACCATCAGGCTGGACATTAAGATACAGTGAGTGCTTGTTAAGAAGCCCTTAAAAATTAGAAGACAAGAAGGGTAGGAAAATGAAGGGACAGATGCTGTCCAAAGCAGCATCCGATCACACACAAGTTAGGGGCACAGACTCGGGGGCCAGTTTAGCGATGAGGCTTTTACTTAAGCTCCCAGAGCCTCAGCTCCCTCACTTATAAAATGGGCAGAAGAATACTAATACCTTCTTCATAGGTTCGTTGGAACAGTTAAATGAGTTGATGTGCAAAGTGCTTAGAATCTGTCTGGCCCGTGGAAAGCGCTAGGCAGAACAGCAGCACCTCTATCGTCACCAGCGCCATCGGAGGGTGTGCATTAGGGCGCCTGTGACCAGCCACACACACACAAAAGGGTGAAGTTCTCCTACATAAATCATCTGGCTAAACAGAGAAGTCAAAGTGTGAAGCCCTGCTGAGTTCTCAGACAAGCTGTCCCCGGCATGCTGGGGCCCTTACAGAAACAATATGAGTGAAGCAAGAGACCTGAAAGGGCCCACCTATTAAACAAAGAACTCTTGCAAAACAGATGAAAAAGGCAGACAACCCAATTTCTTCAAATGCACAAAAGACTTGAACAGACATTCCATAAAAGAGGCTGTCCAAATGGCAATAAACCCACGAAGAGGGGCTCAACTTCATCAGTCATCAGGAAAATGCAAATTAAAACCACTATGAGATACCATTCCTCATCTCCTAGAATGGCTGTGATTAAAAAGATGGAAGGGCTTCCCTGGTGGCGCAGTGGTTGAGAGTCTGCCTGCCGATGCCGGGGACACGGGTTCGTGCCCCGGTCCGGGAGGATCCCATGTGCCACAGAGCGGCTGGGCCCACGAGCCATGGCCACTGAGCCTGCGCGTCCGGAGCCTGTGCTCCGCAATGGGAGAGGCCACAACAGTGAGAGGCCCACGTACTGCAAAAAAAAAAAAAAAAAAAAAAAGATGGAAAATACCAACCACTGAGCCTGCGCGCCCGGAGCCTGTGCTCCGCAATGGGAGAGGCCACAACAGTGAGAGGCCCACGTACTGCAAAAAAAAAAAAAAAAAAAAAAAAGATGGAAAATACCAAGTGTTGGAGGGTACCAGAACTCTCACACGCTTCTGGGAGGAGTGTAAGTAGGTAAAACAACTTTGAAAAACTGGCAACATCTACTAAAGATGAATATACACTGCACTATGACCCAGCAATTCCACCGTTAGGTTTACACCCAGCGTTAAAATGGGCAAGTGTTCATGAAAGACAAGTGTAAGAATGTCACGGCAGCATTATCTGTCACAGTCAAAAAACTGGTAACAACTCCATGTCCATTAACAGTAGAAAGGACAGTTCAATTGTGGTCTATTCATACAGTAGAAACCACACAGCAACGAGGAGGAGTGAACTGCAGTCACACAACATCGCAGATGAATCTTAGAGAATGCTGAGTCGCAGAAGTGAGATATGAAAGAGTACGTTTATATAAAATTAGAAGTTCACTTAGAATGGTTATCCTTGGGGAGGGTGCAGGGACTGGAAGGGGCTCGAGGGGGTTGGGGGAACTGGAAATCCTTCAGTTCTTGATCTGGGTGCTCGGTTACATGGGTGTATTCACTTTTTGAAGATTTATTGAATTATACATGATGATTTGTTTACGTGATATTTCAATAGGAAGATACATTAAAACAAACAGGAGGTCCCAGTGGACCCTGCCCCTGGTCAGCCCCTTCCCATTCCTCGGCTGTTATGAGATTCCCAGCTTCTAGACCACAGATGCTGCCAAAGTATAATCAGCCCCGAGAATCTCCCTCCACATACCTCCAAGAGAGCTTCCCATTTCCTCATCATCTACCGCTGGTATTTGGAAAGGGCCAGAAACTTTAGAAGCCCATAGATTCCAAAATCCCAAAGATTTTCTCTGCGCAAGAAACAATATTCTCCCATGACACCCCACCGAGCAGACGTCTGTACTGGAGCTCACTACCCCTCATGGAGGGGCTCACTACTTTTGGAGGCAGCTCCCACTCTATAAAGCCCTTCCCTGCTCTGAGTTTAGGGGGCCCACTGGAAACGCACTGCTTCAGCTCTGTCTTCTAAACCTTCTTTGGGTTACATTAGCTAGTACTCAACGTGAGAACGAAACAGGAAAAGGAAACACATTTACTGTCTGACCTGACATGTTTCCATATCAGTCTGTTTGTATTGGCCATTTCAAAAAACGAAACCACTTCAAACACGACCATTAACAGTACATGTGGTAAACAAACTGAAGCTCTGGTTATGAGGTAAAGATCTTTTTCACAAAACTTTTACTTTATTTTTACAAACCCTAATGAAAGGATTGATTCAGGCCAAGGTCCTGAAAGGCTGAAACCATTGCATGAAGGGTTGGTGAGGACCTTTATGATACACCTCAGGCCCACCCAACGCCCGCCACCCATTCACGCATCCCCAGACTGTGACCACTGACACGACTGATGACTAACGGGGCAACGAGACGTTGGCTCACGGACGCGACGCTTTGTGAAGTACACTGTGCCTCCCACGGAGTGTTTATTGACTCCTTGCTCCCAAAAAGAAGTGGAAGCTAAATCTAATTAAGACTTTGGAGCACCTTGCAGTTTACAGGAAATACAGGCAATAGAGAAACAATTAAAATGATGCCACGAGGAAGCAAACAGACACATGCAGAATGTGGGACAGGGACTTCCCTGGCGGTCCAGTAGTTAGGACTCCACGCTCTCACGGTCAAGGGCCCAGTTTTGATCCCTTGTCGGGGAACTAAGATCCCGCATGCCATGCGGCACAGCCAAAAAAAAAAAAAACAAAAAAGATTTGGTGAATCTTGGGACTTCCCTTGCAGTCCAGTGGTTAAGACTCCGCACTTCCACTGCAGGGGGCGCAGGTTCAATCCCTGGTCAGGGAACTAAGATCCCCCATGCCGTGTGGCTCGGCCAAAAAAAAACCAAATAAGATTTGGTGAATCTTAAAGGGAAATGTTTTTCCTTGTACTATTCTTTTTTTTTTTTTAACTTTTTATTTCATATTGGCATATAGTTGATTAACAATGTGTTAGTTTCAGGTGTTCAGCAAAGTAATTCAGTTATACATATACACGTATCTATTCTTTTTCAAATTCTTTTCCCATTTAGGTTTTTATATTATATTGAGCAGAGTTCCCTGTGCTATACAGTAGGTCCTTGTTGGTTATCCATTTTCAATATAGTGGTGTGTACATCCCTTGTACTATTCTTTTTTTTTTTTTTTTTTTTTGCGGTACGCGGGCCTCTCACTGCTGTGGCCTCTCCCGTTGCGGAGCACAGGCTCCGGACGCGCAGGCTCAGCGG
>NW_021146950.1:10379-25000 GCF_002837175.3 Physeter macrocephalus
TCCGCGGCATGTGGGATCTTCCCGGACCGGGGCACGAACCCGTGTCCCCTGCATCGGCAGGCGGACTCTCAACCACTGTGCCACCAGGGAAGCCCTGTACTATTCTTTTAACTTTTATATAGGTTTGAACTTTTTCCTCAAGAAAAAGTGGGGAAAAATACTCCAGCAACAACAAAAAAGAAAGTAAGAAATTGAAAGAGGGAGAAGGAGAGAGAAGGAAGAAAAGAGGGAGGGAGTGGGGTAAAAATCTTGACAATTCTTGAATCTGGTTACTGGGGGGTTCATTATTCTATTCTTGTACTTTTTGTATATGTTTGGAATTTTTCATACTAAAAAGTTAATGTTTAAAAAAAAAAAGGCATAGTAATGATCTGGTCCTATTTCCCCATAATGTTTATGTGGCCTTTTCCAGGGGCCTGCACTGGACCATGGTGCTTCCCCAGCACAGCACCTCACTTCATGCCTCATCCAACCTGTGAAGGGGCAGCTCTTACTGTCATGAGTTTGCAGATGAGGAAATGGCTCAGAGAGGTGGGAGGCTTTCCCAACCTAACACGCAGAACTGGATACAGCCAATCTCATTCCAGAGCCTGCGTCCTTAACCCCCATAATGCCTGACCAGAAGCACCCTAAAACATCATCTCGTCCAGAGAGAAACTCACGCTGACTCTGTTTTCAGCTTTGATACCCTATAAGGACCTTTTCTAGCTCCACCTTGTGCAGTGACAAGGACAAGTCCTACGGTTCGGACACACACTCTTCCGCAGCACCTGCTGTGTTTCCAGCAGCATTTCCTCTTGCATCCACTTCCTCTGTCCTAACAGCCGAACCCATGGCCGGATTCACCACCCTGAAGCCTTGCAGCTCCCACAGTGACCCTGCTCCTTCCTAACTTAAAGCCTCACTCCCCATCCGTAGCCCTCCACCCACATTCCTCAGTCAGACATTCTGGCTCCATTCTTCCTGGACTGCGTGACCTTGGGCAAGCGAGCTCACATCTCTGAGCCTCAGCCTTCTTACCTGTAAAGTGAGGCCAATAACAGCACCTACCTAACAGGGTTGTTGTGAAAATCAATTGAGATAACGTAAGGAAGGAACTCAACGTGACGCCTGCCTAGGTCCTGAATAAATGTTCCTTTTCACAGTTTGGCCTCATCTCTCCCTCCCTCCCTTCCTTTTGTCCATCCACTCGCCCCCTCACCCATCCCGAGTCTCCCCTCTGTCTGGCTGGTTGAAGACTGCCTGGGCCAGTCATGGTTCATACGCTCTGTTTACGATATGACCCTTGGCCGCCCCCCACGCCCGCCTGGTGCCTCCTACCCAAGACTTACCCCCTGGGAGTGCAGATACTCCACGGTCTTGCTGATGGTGTGCAGGACGAAGCTGGCCTCACGCTCCGAGAAGAATTTCTGCCGTAGGATCTTATCCAGCAGCTCCCCTCCCCGCATCAGCTCGGTCACCAGGTACACGTGTTTGCCATCATCGTACACCTGCCAGAGACCTCACCATCAGGCCCCTCCCCTTGATGCCAGGCCTGGGCCCCTTGGCCACCAGCTCACCAGGACAGGAAGGAAGGAATGACATGAGGCTTGGGCGTGTGTTCTGCTCTGTGCTTCAGTCACCCTGGCAGGGCCTTCACCTATCTGGGCCCCTGGACAGGATGCTGGCTCTGTCCTGATGGGCAGGAAAGCTCTCAGAGACTGCCTGGGTCTGAAGTGGAGGGCACTTGGGTGCAGCCAGATCAGAGGCACTAAGGGGCCTCCCCATCTCCATAAGCAGAGGAGGAGGATCAGAAGTCAAAGGAATGGCAGCCCCGAGACCAGTCCTAGAGTCGAGGGCCCCCGTCGCCAGCCCACTCTCAAGGACCCCCACTTACATCTTTCAGAGTGATGATGTTGGGGTGCTGCCCGTACCGCAGAAGAATCTCAATCTCTTCCGAGGGATCTCGCTTGCTCTTGTCGATGACCTGAGGAGAGGGGTGCATGTGGTGGTGTCTGAGGGACCGACTCCAGACTCCCTTGCCGCCACAGAGCCCACGCTGCAGGGCGTGGAGTCTCAGCCGCACACCTTTCACCCATCCACAGAGCCTCAGGCACCAACCCTCCCCCACCAACGGGCCAGGGCTACATAGCCCTCCACCTCCACCCCGCCGAGCAGCCTCGGCCAAGACAAGGTCGAAAGGCCTACCTTGACAGCATACTCCATGGTGGTGGCCTTGTGGACACAGCGCTTGCACTCGGAGTAGGAGCCCACACCGATCGTCTCTTTTACCACATAGCCGTCGCTAAAAACCAGGTTCTTTCCGTGTAGTTGCTGCAGGAAACCAACAGGTGGGACTGACCCCGAGCTCCAGGATGCAGAGGTCATCCCCCCAGAACCCAAGGCCTTGGCACTGGGGAGATGGCACCGGGCAAGAGGCTGGAGGTCCGGGGTAGAATGTTGGCTGTGTGACCTCGGGCAAGAATCTGCCCCTCTCTGGGCCTGTTTTCTACACCGTACGATGGGCACACTCACTCTCTCCAGGGTGCCTGGCTGCAGTCTGTGGTTAGTGGGTGCCAGAGGGGGCAGGCAATAGGCCCCAACACACATGGGGTGGTTTGAAGCTCCGAGAAGCCCAGGCAGGACTGAGAGGGATGCAGGAGTCCTGAGCCAGGTCCCAGCCCTGCCACTTACGTGGCGTGGCCTTCAGTGAGTTGCCTCCCCTTTCTGGGTGACACAGCCCACCTCAAGGGGTGTCTCGAGGCTCTGAGACATTAACAGTATCAGATGCTGCTACGGTGCTGAGAGTGTGGCAGGCGCTATTCCGAGCACTTTTCACCAGGTGACCCACAGCCCGTGGACGGCCCTGGTTCACGTCTGTTGTCCACACATCCAGTCTGGTTTAACGTTTGTCCCGACCAAGATATCCCAGGTGGATAATAAATCACATAGTCACCTTAACTTTACACACATGAACTCACATAATCCTCGAAAGAATCCTTGGAGAAAGGTTTTATCATCACCCCCATTTACAGATGAGGAAACCGAGGCACTGGGAAGGTGAATGTCCCCTCCACAGTCCCTGACCTTGGAAGCTCTGACCCAGGCAGGGAGCTCCAAAGTCTACATTCTTTTTTATTGTTTGTTTGTTGTTGTTGTTGCTGTCGTTTTGTGGCCACATGGCGCAGCATGCAGGATTCTAGTTCCCCGACCAGGGATTGATCCCACAAACCCCTGCAGTGGAAGCATGGAGTCTCACCCCCTGGACCACCAGGGAAGTTCCCGAAGTCCACCTCCTTGCCTCTCTGACTCTAAATTTCCTACAGAGCCGGGAAAGTGTGCAAATGGGGGACAAGTGGAAGGCGACCCGAGTGCCACGCCACCCACCCCCGTCAGGACCAGCCACTCCCGGGCAGCACCACCCTGGGCACTCCGTGGCATTTACCCAGGCCCTACAATGTCCTGGCTCTGTGTCAGGAACCTCATAACCGTGTTGTTGTCTCTGTTTTACAAATGGGGAAACTGAGGCTCAAGGAGGCTGGAGGCCCAATGGGCTCCACAGTGGCATCAGGGTTTGAACCCAAACCTATCCAAGTCCAGAGCCTGTGTTCTCAGCCGTTCTGCCTTGTGGCTTCTAGGTGGAAAAGGACAACTGAGCAGCAGCCTCCTGCCCCTCACCTGTACCACCGAGTGCAGGGGCGCCTGCGTGGCCCGAGGCTTGCCGTCATCCTCCATCAGGCCAGTGGCCACGAAGCTGAAGCCACGGAACAGCTGATGGGCACCAGCGCTCGGGGGGATGCCTGGGGAGTCTGCAGGGGCAGGAGAGGGATGTGAGCCAGGGGAGGTACCCTTGACCCGAGGCAGCCCAGCAAAGTGGACCACAGGGGCTCCCAGGCCTGCCTCAGCATCTGGCCGTTGTGGCAGCCTGGGCAGGGCCCCTCATCCCCGGCCTTAGTTAGCCCATCTGCCCATGTGTGTTCAGACCGGCCCAGCCCCGACACACAAGGAACAGAAAGACCCTCACCTCCACCACCCGCCCAGGCCAAGGTACTTTATCCCTTCCCGGAGGCCTCCCTGCCTCTGGTCTGCCCCTTCAGGTCCATCTTCTGCGCAGCAGCCAGAGGGATAGTCCCAACCACAAGTCTACCCCCTGCCTGTACCCTTCAAATGCTCCCCTCTGCCCTCAGGAGAGCCCAGCTCCTCAGCCTGGCAATGAGGTGCTTGTGAGCTTAGCCTCCTCTCTCCCCACTCCACAGCTCAGCCAGGCCAAGCTTCCAGATCCTTAAGGAAGACTCCGAGCCCCTGCACATGCTGTCCCTGCTAACTACAACCCACTCCCTGTCCACCCTTTGAGGCTCAGCTCACACAGCCCTCTGAGAAACCTGGCCTCGTGCTGTTCCCCCAGCCCCTCGCCCCATTACGCTGCACTTGTCGTGCTGCCCAGAGCTGTCCTCATGTCTCTCCCCCCACTACAGCCTGAGCCATATGAAGACAGGGCCTGGGTCTGTCTTCTTCACCATCAATGCTCCCATGGCTGGCACACAGTAGGGACTTGGTACGTATTTGTCAGATCAACGAATAAAGATGGGACAGACTGCTTAGAGAAGTGCTAAGCTCCCTGACATCAGAGATGTGCAAGCCACAGAGAGAAAAGCACCCCCTCTGCTAAACCTGCCCCTCCAGGAGACCTTCCAGAACGAACGCTCTTCCCCAATATCTGGCCAAAATGTTAGGATTTACCAAGTTCCCTCCCAGAAGCCCCCTACTTGGCTTCTAGCAGTAACCCCAGAGACTGAGTGGGTCTATGGCTGAGCCCATGTTTCAGATGAGTCACTGAAGCCCAGTGGTCAGAGTAGCCAAAGCCGATTCCCACACTTGCCCCTGACCTGTGGGCACTGTCACCTCTGCTGCCAGACCGTCTCCACCTCACGTGTTTGCCGGGTCAGATACTTTAGCCCTGACGTGAGTGTGAGCCTGATGTGTCTGGTCTTCCCAGTGGGCTGAAGATGCCCGGGGCAGGGGTCCCGACTTCTCTATTGTGGCCTTCACCCCAACCCCCTCACCCAGGCACATAGAGTCCCGGAGTGGAACGACCAGGCAGAAGGAGATGGAGACAAGGAGTCAGAGACCCATCCACCTGTCTGCCCACACACCTGGGCCTGCCGCAGCCCTGACCACCCCTGTGCCCCAAGAGGCCCCTGACTCCCTGCTTCCCTCCTGTACCAGTCCAAGACAAACCGGACAAAGGGCGCACCCTTGGGCGTGCGGGATGTGAACTCAGTGTCAAAGTAGAAGGTGTCATCGGGTTGTGCCACAGCCGGCTTGAAGGGTGGCTTGATCTCGCGCCGGTACAGCTTCTGCAAGGCGGGGCGGGCACAGTGGTCACCTCGGCACCTCCACAGCCTGCCAGCGGCCCCGTGCAGGAGTCAATGGCCTGGACGGAGCACAGGCTATGCAGACAGGGCATGACCGCTTGCCCTTGGGAGGCCAGCCCATGCCTCCAAGGCCATGGTGTCACCTCTGCTTCTTAGGGGAGGCCCTAGGCAGTAGAAGCCCCCTCCGACCACAGCTGAATCCCTGACTGGGGCTCTGGGGTGGACAGACACACTCACATTCCAGTCAATGGTGGAGTAGAAGACATGCCGCTTGATTTCCTCTGCCCCATCAGGGCCGGAGCCTGAAAAAGCCCAGATGAGAGGTCTGCCCTGGGATGCTCCAACCCGCAGACACCCGCCCTGTCCTCCGAGCAGCCTCGCCTCACTGAGGTCTGGGACCAGTGGCTGGGCTCACGCTGGCCCCAGTCCATCCAGCCATCACCCTGAGGCCTACTGCCCACTCAGCATTTTCCACTGTCTGGAGCCCCTCTATGAACAAGGTCCAATGTACCGACAGGAGAAGGAAAGTCCAGAGAAGAGAGGCCAGGCAACTTGCCCAAGGCCAAAGTCAGGACAGGCCGAACCTGTTCCGAGATCTGCAGGGGGCCCCCACCTCCCTCCCAACTCAGGCCTCCTCTCTGCTGCTCTTATCCCATTGCCCTTGTCAGCCACCAGACAGGCTCTCACTCCATTCAAGCCCAGGGACCTGGACGGGACCTTACAAAGCTGGTCATGATCCAGGTGAACCCAGGAGCCAAGGAGCCAACACATACTGAGCAGCTGCTACAGGCACATTCGCGTGACTTCATTTAATCAACAGAGCTTGAGATCATTGTCCTCCATGGAGACGAGGACCTAGGGCTCTGGGGGGAGAAGTCAACTGCCTTGGGTCACTTCGCTCACAAATGGTACTCACTCGATCAACAGATATCTGTGGAGGGACCACCGTGTACCGAGCAGTGGGGTCCTGTCACGGGGCTGGGACTGGGACCTGAGCCTCTGACGCCTGAGCGCATGCTCCTTCCGTGCGGGGCCTCTGTCCTCATCCCCAGGGGCAGTAGAGATGACTCAGTTCCTGCTTTCCCCCTACGCACAGGTCACCCCACTGCCCCAAACGCCACACACGGAGCCAGAAAGCAGGGTGGCCGGAGGCATTGTCTCCCCACACAAAGGACAACGGCCCCTTTCAGCCCCAGATGCGGCCCCGTGGCCTAGGCCGCAGCTGTACCCCGCTCCCCTCCCCTGAGCTGGGGCTGCTTACCGAGCCGGTTGGCAGGATTCCGCTTGAATAGGGAGCGCAGGAGGCTCTGGGCTTCCGTGCTCAGAAACTGGGGCATGCCTAGCTTTGCCCTGAAACAGCCCCCGGGCCTCATCAGGGCTGAGCCCTGCCCCAGAGGCCCCGTCTCACCTCCCACCTCTGTCCACGTCTAGTTTCCAGCTCAGTCCAGACAAGCCATCCTCAAACTCCCCTCCCAAAGACTCAGGGACTCCCCTCCCACAGGCCCCTATGGATGGAAAGAGAGCCCTAGGAAGCACAATGCTCAACCCAGAGGAGTGTCTCATTAATGGGGAATCTGAGGCAGGTGCAGGGTGTTACTCTGGCCCCCAAACTGGGGCCAGGCGTGGAGGAGACCCTGAGGTGTCAGAGAGGGGCTGGTGCTTACTTCAGAATCAGTGTCATGGTCTCCTTCCGGTCCTTCCCCTGGAAGGGCAGGGAGCCCGTCAGCATCTCAAACTGCAGAGGACAAGGGTCTGTTCAGGCTCTGGTCCCATCTCCCATGCCCCCGACCTCCTCCCACCCCGGCCACTCAGCTCCATGCCTAGGAGGTCCACCTGGATCAAGAACTGTGTCTGTCCCTCCCCGCTCTGTCAATCAGACCACGAGGAACAGTACTGGGGTCCAAAGCTGGGGAGAGGCCCAGCACAGGGCTGGGGACTGAGCCTGGAATCCTTCCAAGGAAGGAAACTGCAGCTGGGTGGAGGGTGAGGCCAGCTTAGCTGCGAGAGGACAAGAGGAGAGCCTCAGAGACCATCAACCACCCCCTTACACAGATGGGGAAACTGAGGCCCGGGGCCTGGGTTGGATGCTTTACCCCTGCCTGGGCACTCACCATCAGCACCCCATAGGACCACCAGTCTGCACTGTGGGTGTGGCCCTGGCGGTTGACGACCTCGGGGGCCATGTACTCCACCGTCCCACAGAAGGAATAGGCCTTCTTCTCGTGGTCAATGGCCTCCTTGCTCAAGCCGAAGTCTGTGGCAAGGAGGGCAAGAAGACACATCTGCAGGACCCCCTGCCTTCCTCGCTGCCACTCCCTGCACACCTATTCCTCCTGCCCAGAGGCCTGAGGGCATCACCCCCATCACACTCAGGAGGAAGCTGAGGCCCAGGGAGGTTAGGTGACCTGCCCAAGGTTACACAGTGGGGAGCTGGGATTCACACCCAGGCCCTTCCAGGTCTGGGGCCTGGGCTTTTGACCGCTTCCAAGCACCTGGCACAGCCTCTCAGAAAAAGCGGATCCCCTGGCACTCAGCCCAGGCCCATCAGGAGAACATCCTGCCCTCCCCTGAAACCGGAGGGGTCAGGTGCCCTCCACTCACCCGTGAGTTTGATGTGGCCTTCCTCATCCAGAAGGATGCTGCAATGGAGAGACGGGAGTCAGGGCCCCCCAGCTGTGGGCCCTCGGTGGGTTCAGGGGACACCATGGGGCCTGTGGGGGTCGGGTCCAGCCCAGAGAAGGTGATCCACCCAGGGCCGCTCATCTGATGAATGCGCAGGTGGAGTGGGTGTTGGTGGTGCCCTGTAGGTGTGTTGCCTACCTTCTTGCTAATTCTTGAAACAACTGTGTGAGGTAGGTACTTTCATGGCCCCATTTTAACAATGGGGAAGCTAAGGCTCAGGGAGGTTAAATAACTCCCCCGGTCATAGAGCTAGTAGGTGGTAGAGACAAGACTTGAATTCGGGTCTGCCTGACTCTAAAGCCACATCTCATTCCACCTCAGCACCTGCCCCTGGCTCCCAAGTTACCACTTGAGGATATTCCGATGTTAAGCAAAATTCTAGAAAGGGCCATATCAAGGAATGACCTTCAGTGTGGCATCTCAGATGTCACACTGGATTAGCAAAAAAAGTAGGCAACACCCAGGCACAGAGGTACCTGGCCCTTGGTAATGGCAGTACTAGAGATCAGGCAGCCCCTCGGGTGAGCCTGCTGCCTCCACCGCTCTGCTCCACCCACCCGTTCATGGGGCAGCCCATCAGGCTGGCTCCGTCCCCCAGCAGGCTGGCTCTGTCCTAGAAGAGGCCCCAGGGCCTGCCTCTGCACACCCTAGGGGGGCCGGGCGTGGCTGGGCCTTCACTCACTTCTCAGGCTTCAGATCTCTGTAAATGATGCCCAGGCTGTGCAGGTGGTCCAGGCCCAAAGCCAGCTCGGCCAGGTAAAATTTCACATCCTCCTCCGTGAACATAACCTGCAACAGGCGGGAGAGAGCTTCAGCTGGGATCGCTTCTTCCTCAGGAACCGGGTCACTGGGCAGTCAGCAGCTTCCCAGTCCTCCTTAGAGATTCCAGTGCCATACACCCTTCTCTGTATGAAGGGGTCTGAAGAGTAAAAGGACTAGCATCCAAGTCACTCATGGTAGCACCGAAATGCAAACAGGGAAAGACTGGAAACAACCCAAGGGTCAAGCAGTAGACTAGAATAAACTCTCTCCCCCACATAATGGAGTGCTACGCAGCCATAAACTAGAACAAGGATTCCTCCATGTTCTGATATGGATCCATCTCCAAAATGCACTGTTGTGAAAAAAGCAAGATACAGAACAGTACTTTGTATGTAAGAAAGTAGGGGTCAGGATTCAGAACACGCAATGAATTGGTTTGTATTTCCAAAGAAACGTGAGAAGCTTAGATAAAAACCAATAAAATGTTTATCTGTTGCGGGGGTGGTAGAGGGGGCTGGAGTGGGAGGGAGACTTCTCTACGAATATTTTTCTTTTCCATCATGTATTATCTATTTAAACATTAAAATAACATTTTAAAAAGTTTGGTTCTCTTCTAAAGTTTAAGTTGTATTAATGGTCCCATTTTTATATTTGGCTCAAATTCTTTTTTTTTAAAATAAATTTATTTATTTATTTTTGGCTGCGTTGGGTCTTCGTTGCTGTGCGCGGGCTTCCTCTAGATGTGGCGAGTGGGGGCTACTCTTCGTTGCATTGCATGGGCTTATTGCGGTGGCTTCTCTTGTTGCACAGCACGGGCTCTAGGCGCACGGGCTTCAATAGTTGTGGCATGTGGGCTCAGTAGTTGTGGCTCGCGGGCTCTAGAGCACAGGTTCAGTAGTTGTGGCGCCCGGGGTTAGTTGCTCCACGGCACGTGGGATCTTCCCAGACCAGCGCTCGAACCCGTGTCCCCTGCATTGGCAGGCGGATTCTTAACCACTGCGCCACCAAGGAAGTCCTCAAATTCTTTTATGTGAGTTCAAAATACTTTTGGTTAACTGGACATAATGTTAAAGCATCTCACTTTCTAGGTGGATTTGGACTTCTCTGCATCCTTCATAGCCCTGCCCAGAGAAGCCCTGAAAGAATGGAGGTGAAAGAGGTGAGAGCCACCCTTAGCTTCCTGGAATCAGGGCAGCATCAGATCCAGAGCCTGATTCTCCTCAGACCATCTTGGGGGAAACTCTCAGAGGCTTTGCCAGGGAATGGGCTCTGTCCCAGGGTGGGTCAGGGACTGCTGGGCAGGTCTGGGGAGTCTCAGGTTGAGGTCTCACTGTCGTGCCAGCTCCATCCTGGTGCCCTGGCAGTGGGGTGTCAGCTCACCTCTTTAGAGAGCCGTGTGAAGAGGTCCCCGCCACGCAGGAAGTCCAGAATAAGGTAGAGCTTGCCCTCGGTCTGGAAGGCTGGGGAGAGGGGAAAAGGCCATGGTGGAACCAGCTGGGCCCTGGGCCCTGCCCCTCTGTTCCCAGCTCCCTTAGCCTGCTGGGTGGCAGACAGGGCAACATACAGGGAAGGCAACAGCCCACCAGCAAGGGCAAAGGCTGGCAGGTAGGGTAGGAGCTCAGGTAGGGTCTGCTGTCTCACCGTAGTGCAGCTTCACCACAAACGGGTGGTTTACATCAGCCAGGATGTCTCTCTCCATCTTGGTCCGAACGCGGTCACGTACTGGTTAGAGGAAGAAGGCGGTTACCAAGGGTCTGGCCACCCAACACAGCTACCCCCAGCCCTGGCTAAGAAGGACTCTCTTTTCTACTTGTTCCTCACGTCTCTCGGCAGTGCCCAGGGCTGGCCCTTGGTGCCCTGCCCATCTCTCTAGCCCTGTCTCTTGCCATGCCCCAAGGAGGCCACTCAGTCCAGCCAGTCTAAGCATCCTGTTCCTTGTGTGCCCTTAGCCTCTGCCCCCGTGGCTCCCCCTGGGATGCCTTCATCAGCCCCCTCTCCATCTGGCATAAAAATCCCCAATTCCAGTCTAGGGCAGATTCTCTGGGCCTGAAATTCAGACTCATGGGTCTCAGCAGGCATCCCACAAACACTTTTTTTTTTTTTTTAAGGAGTAAAAGTCCCGGGACTTCCCTGGCATTCCAGTGGTTAAGAATCCGCCTGCCAATGCAGGGGACAGGGGTTCAAGCCCTGGTCCGGGAAGATCCCACATGCCGCGGAACAACTAAGCCTGTGCGCCACAACTACTGAGCCTGTGCTCTAGAGCCCTCAAGCCACAACTACCGAGTCCACGCGCTGCAACTACTGAAGCCCGTGCGCCGAGAGCCTGTGCTCCTCAACAAGAGAAGCCACTGCAATGAGAAGCCTGCGCACCACAACGAAGAGCAGCCCCCGCTCGCCGTAACTAGAGAACGCCCGCGCACAGCAACAAAGACCCAACACAGCGAAAAATAAATAAATAAAATAAATAAATTAAAAAAAAAAAAAAAAGGCTACTCCCATGTGAGCCCACACCCTTTGAGGCTAAAACCCACGCTCTCCCGGGCTCCCTGGTCACAGCACCAACTGCACCGCGCCGCAGAGTCTGCTCAGCCTCTCCTGCCCCAGCCTGGGAGCCCTTGGCAGCATTCTTCTCCTCCCACCAGCCCTCCTGGGGAAGGACTCCCATCCCTACCAGGCTGGCCTTGGGGCACCACAGCTGCGTCACCCCACAGACAGCCCTTTGTGGCTCCATGACCCCAAGGCCAATACCTCCTATTCTCCACCGCTCCCCACCCCAGCCGGGGCCCGCTTCAGTCGGTCAGTGGCCGCACTGGTTCCCAGGCCGGTCAAAGAGACACGACCCGGCCCAAAGCCCACTTCCAACCACCCTCACGCCCTCTGCAAGTCCAGGGATTCTAGACCTGGGCTCAGCTCCCTTCTCTGAGCCCATCCATCTCTGCGGCCTTGCCTTGACCCAGCCTCTCCTACCCACCCAGCTGCCTCCTTTCCCGGGTTCCCTCCTCTCCTCTCACGCCGTTCTCCACCCCCAGACGTCTCCCTCTGACTCTCCTAGCATTGCAAAGCAACTCTGCTGACAGAACAAGGCCCCCCGCAAACACAGTGCGCTCCCCCTGCCTCCTTCCAGTCACCTTCAGCTACAGTCAGCACTTGGCTTAAGGGGAGCGGGAAGGGGTGGGGTTAATCCCCGGAAGTCTGTTCTTCTGAATGGACCCTGCTTTGCCATCAGCTGAGGTGGGGGATAAGGAGCGGCTGAGAATAAGCCTGTTTCTCTACCTTCAGACCAGGTACTCCTGGTGACAGAGCTATCTCCTCCATCAGACCCAAGGCCCTTGAGAGCTGGGCTGTCTCCAATCTGTGCCCAGCCTGGGCTCCACATGGGGAGGTACCCCCCGCTCACCTTTCAGTGTCGCCTTCTTTAGTACCTTCATGGCATACAGGTGCCCACTATCAGGCCGGGTGACCTTCCGCACCAGGAAGACCTGAGAAGGCAGCCGGGGGGGGAAAGCAGGGGAGGAGCTGGGCAGGGCGCCGAACACATCAGGTCCCATGCTCCAGGTCCCAGGCTGACCTCCAACTTCCCTAAGCACCAAGTTGACCTTGTGTCCCCACTGGGTACCACGGTGACCTCTCTCCTCCTCCCCTTAGACCCATCAACCCTTGCCCTCTGATCTTTTAAACTCCAAGGTGACCCTCCCACCTGCCCTCTGACATGACCAGCGCTGCCCCTCCAGCTGTGGGCTCAGGACTCACTTTGCCAAAGGATCCCTGGCCCAGAACCTTGAGGAGCTCAAAATGGGATGGGTCGGCCTTCTCAGAGCCAGCCTTGACATGGTGCGTGATGGAGATCTCCTTGAGGATGTCCTCATCCTGATGGAGGAACAGAGCTGGTGAGCACGGCGGGCCCCATTCAGGTCAGCATAGGGCATGTCCCCCCAACCAAGTCTACTCCCACCGGATCTCAGCAGACAGGGTCCTGCAGGCCCAACCAGCCAGCTACCCTGACAGGGCCGCCCAGTTCATCAATAGCAAAAGCCGGGGAGGGTCAAACCACCAAGGTGCCAGGTCAGGTGAGCTCCTATTCCTCCTGCTGCTCCAGCCTGTTCAGGCCCAGAGGGATGCCCAAGTGGAAGCAAGCCCAGGCTCTGGCTGAGGCCCACGAACCGGCCCCAGGTCCTCCCTGTGCGGCTCCCCTCCCCCTGCTGCAAAGGTTTTGGTTTTGCCACAATAGGAAGTAGGGTCTGTTCTCATACTGGGAAGTCACAACTGGGCTTTTGTTCCTGGTCAAGATGGAAGATGGGCTCTCTCTGGCTAGAAGGACAGGGCTGAGATACACAAGAACCCAAGAGTCACCTCAGACTCCCCCACCAACCGGGTAAGTGCCAGTCTGGGGTGGGTAGGAGCTAAGGCCAGAGACTCTATGCTCCACCCTCTGAAACTTCCTTCATACAAGTCTACTAGAAAGCCCTTGCCATGTCCCAGTTGTTCTAGGACACCTCTGTTCTCCCTCCCATCTGTCGATATGGCCATGGAGCCCTGAAGTGCCTCCTCACTTCCCCAGGAAGCAAGTCTGGGCAGGGCCCAATCACCCAGTAGGGACGGGCGTGGGCAAGGAGAGCCCAGAGCCAGCTGAGGCTAAACTGGCTTCCAAGGCACCTGCTCCAAGGGCCACAGTCAGGCCAGGCCCAGACATCTGGGCATACTCACCGAGTCCTGCCTGGGGCCAGAGCCAGGGCCAGGGGCAGGCAGAGAAGTCTGGCTGATCCTGGGCCGCTGCTTCCTGGGCAGCCAGGGGAGCAGGGCCCAGAGCCGCAGACGGGGCAGCTTGGGATCCTGCTCCATCCGCCTGGGCTGGGCCGAGGCACCATGGCAGGAGCAGGCAGCGTCCGGGGCTGTTGCGGAGGTGGCCAGGCCCAAGGCGGATGTGCAGGGTGAAGGCGGGGGCTGGGCCCAGCCCAGGACTGCCAATCACTCGGGGCCTGTGGTTTCCCAGCTCCCTTACCACGCTCCCTTCCTCTCTCTTCACCCTCCCCATTGCCTGAGGGCTGCCCTCTGGCCCTCCTCCCCATCCTCCCTGTGGGCCTTCAAAGGGAAAGCCCCATGCCAACCCAGCTACTGAGGAGTAGATAGGTACCCAACAGGGAGAGACAGGCAACTAACATGCAGAGGCAGATAAAGAGGGACACCCAACAGGCAGAGGCAGGCATCCTACAGGTGAAGACAGATGAAGGCGGGCATCCAACAGATGGGTAGGAGAGTCCACATGCCCAACAGGCAGGGATGGATAGGGGCATGTGCCCAACAGGCAGAGGAAGGAAGAACACACATCCAACAGGCAGAGACAGATGGGGACATGTACCCAACAAGCGGAGGCAGGAAGGGACTCATACCTAATAGGCAGAAGTGAACAGAGACTCATACCTAACACGCAGAGGCAGATGGGGACACATATCCAACAGGCAAAGATAGATGGGGACATGTAACCAACAGGCAGAGACAGATGGGGATCCAACAGGCAGAGGCAGATGGGGGCCTGCACCCAACAGGTGGAGACAGATGGGGACATGTACTCAACAGGCAGAGACAGAAGGGGACACGACCCAACAGGCGCCCAGCACGTGACATGTACCCAACAGGTATAGACAGACACTCATGAAGTGGAGACAGAGACAGGAGCTCAACAACAGAGGCAGGTGGGCAGCAGCCAGCATCAGTGAGGCCCAAAGAGACTGACAGGTACCCAGGGCACACACACAGGCAGGAAAGACACACAGACACCCCGAGAGTCAGACTCTGGACTTAAGGGAAGACCTCCAGGTTCTTGCT
>NW_021146951.1:0-2169 GCF_002837175.3 Physeter macrocephalus
GTCCTTCGTGTTGTAGCATGTGTCAGAATTTCATTCCGTTAAGTCAGCCGTTGTCTTTTTAAGACTTGAGAGTTTCAGTGTTTTTAGTTTTTGCAGCCAGAAGCGGATTTTTCTCCCAGATCTATCCTTGGCGTTTTCCTAGAATGACATTCCTAAGAGCATGCCCATGCCCTGTTCTTCCTGAATGGTGTTCTTCTGGGGAGCTGAGTAGCAAAACTGAGGCAATTAATGTCAGAGCAACAAATGATCACCTACTAGGTGTCAGAGGCTCTACTTCTGACCAGAGTTTTGGTTTTTTAAAATATATATTTTTGATGTGGACCGTTTTTAAAGTCTTTTATTGAATTTGTTACAATCTTGCTTCTGTTCTATGTTTTGGTTTTTTGGCTGCGCGTGGCATGTGGGATCCTAGCTCCCTGACCAGGGATCAAACCCGTACCCCCTCCATTGGAAGGTGAAGTCTTAACTACTGGGCCACCAGGGAAGTCCCCTGACCAGAGATGGTTTGCACAGTCTTTTGGAGGAGACAACTCTATACTCTGCTAACTATAGTATCATGTGCTAAGTTCTAGAAGAGGTACCACAAGGGATCCGCTCATCTGCTGAGGGCTGTGAGTGAAATTTAAGAAAAGTTCAAAGAAGGGTGATATTTCAAATGGGCCTTAGGACGAATAGGTGTTCCAAACAGAGAAGTAAGGGATGGCATTCCACGAATAGCCTGAACCGAGGCAAGTGAAAACATGTGGTTTGTTGGAAAAATAGCAAAGGACTGTGGATGTAGAAAGCAGAGGGGGGGGTGGGAGGATGGTGGGGGGCTTAGAGGAGCTTGAACACCATGCTGAGGAGTTTGGTTCGGGGGAACAGTTGGCCGCTTCATGTAATTAGACTGACTCGATTGGATCCGTGGGTTGACAGGGTGGTAGATGGATCTGAGTAGGAGAGATGGGGATTGGAGAGCAGTGTGTGTGTTGTGGGCATGGAGAGTGGGGTAGCAAGGTGGTTGCAACCTTTAGGCAAGGGATGCTGAGGGCCTGGACCAAGGCAGCCACAGACAAGAGTTTGCTCATGGTCAATAGCATCGGGTTTGTTGACATCAGAGTTCGTAGGACCAGCCCCACCTAGCTAGCCATTTTTAATATTCTGAAATTCTTATCATTTCAACGCCAATTTAGAGTTTTGTTTTTGTCAAATTTCCATTAGAGCTCTTATTGTAACCAGAGTGGCAAGAAGAAATTGATTTATAAAGGACAACTGGACAGGTTCCGACCTCCAGGCTTGCTACTCAGTAATGCACTTTTGGGCGTAGTTTTAATAGTCTTGCACGTGCTAAGTGATGTGGGCTGTAACACCTAGAAAGATACAATTGTTAAGATTGTATGTAATACACATAGAATAGTTGGAATGTAACCGTAATTAGAACAGATGGGCCAAGCTACGTGGGGAGTGCTCTCTGCTCACCCTGTGATCTCTTGGTAACTGAAGAACTCAAGCTTTCTTATGAGTGAGTAAACTGAAACTTTGAAGAACAAAGCTCAAAAATCAGTGGCACGGCCATCAGAGCTTCTCTAATGGTCCGCAAAAAACTCAGCTCTTCACGAAGTGCTTTGAAAGCCAGCGTAACAGGAAAAGACATAGTCCCTGCCCATATGCAGTTTATATTCTAAGTCGTAAAATAGTAGCAGTTACTCTGGAAAATTAAAGAAAATGGAATTCAGCAGTCAGTACTCTTAAAGAGTGATATGTCAGGAGGGCCCCAAACATTGACATACGGAAAGGGAAAATACCTCTTGGTACAAGTATTGAAAGAAAATACCCAGAGTCATTAGTTGACTAAAAGCTGATTGAGGAAAAAGTGCTGAAATATACTAAAAATAAAATGAGTTTCAAGGAAAATAACCCTTTTGCTAACCTTTGCATTAGTCAGTTCCTTATTAGAATATTTTTTCCTGTTTTAGTCACTGCTTTAAAAGTGTGTATAAATATAGAGGATCAAGAGGAGTGAGATTAAAACAATTTAAGATGTAGGACAGGGGCTTCCCTGGTGGCGCAGTGGTTGGGAATCCGCCTGCCAATGCAGGGGACACGGGTTCGAGCCCTGGTCCGGGAAGATCCCACATGCCGCAGAGCAACTAAGCCCGTGCGCCACAACTACTGAGCCTGCGCTCTAGG
>NW_021146951.1:2219-25000 GCF_002837175.3 Physeter macrocephalus
GTACTCCTCAACAAGAGAAGCCACCGCCATGAGAAGCCTGCGCACCACAACAAAGAGTAGCCCCCGCTCGCCGCAGGTAGAGAAAGCCCGCGCGCAGCAAAGAAGACCCAACGCAGCCAAAAATAAAGAAAGAAATTTATTAAAAAAAAAAAAAAGATGTAGGAGATGGATTTTAAGAGATAAGGTTAGAGAAATTTGGGGGATTAAAACGGGCTGACTTAGTTACCTTCAATATATAAAAAAGTGAAAGACTATTTACAGGCAAACCTGTGTGAATGATACCAAGACGTTTAAACCACACACTCTGCCCTCCGGAGGGTTTAATCCAGCGGCCAGATTTTCACTGTGCAGTTGACTAATCAAAGAAAAAAATTGTAAATTGCGAAGAAGCACTAAATGAAAGGAAATGCACGTGAAGTTGTGGGAGTTATGTTGAATGATCCACAGAGCCTAGCAGAATGCCTTGTAACCACCCACTGGGAGGTGAGGAATTTCCTTCCTGGAGTCTAGGAGGGCCGAGCTGGAGAGCGTCCTGAGGGATTTGGACTGAAGGATCTCAATTATGTAATTCCTTTCCATTTTAAGATTAGAAGGAAAGTTTAGGGATAGATGGGTCATTGACTGCCCTGTATAAGTGTCAACACCCAAAACAAATGTGTATTTCTAAGGTTTTGAACATTAAAAAAAGAAAAGCTGTCTTGGTCATCCCAAAGGATATTCAGGTTCTCCTTCTGTAGTTTTTTCTTTTTTTTCTTTTTATTTTATATTGGAAGATTTACAATGTTGTGTTAGTTTCAGGTGTACAGCAAAGTGATTCAATTATGCATATACATGTATCTGTTCTTTTTCAGAGTCTTTTCCCATTTAGGTTATTCCAGAATACTGAGTAGAGTTCCCTGTGCTATACAATAGGTCCTTGTTGATTATCTATTTTGTATATAGTAGTGTGTATGTGTTATTCCCCAAACTCCTAATTTTTCCTTTCCCCCACCTTTCCCCTTTGGTAAACCATAAATTTGTTTTCGAAGTCAAAATCTGTTTCTGTTTTGTAAGTAAGTTCATTTGTATCCTTCTGTAGTTTAATCTCACTCTTGTGTCCTTCTTAACAATGATTACAACTTGCAAATATTCCTTCTTTTTCCCCCCTCATTCCTTTGTCTGTCTCACCCTTACACGGTAAGCACCAGGAGGACAGGGACCGTGTCTGTTTTGTTTTTTTACTGTTTTTCTAGCATCAAGCACAATGTTGACACATGGTAGGTACTCAAGAATAGTGGTTGACTAAATGGGAACAGAATTTGAAAAAGAATAGATACATGTATATGTAAAACTGAATCACTTTGCTGTACACCTGAAACTAGCACAACATTGTTAATCAACTATACTCCAATATAAAATAAAAATTAAAAAAAGAAAGAATAGTGGTTGAATGAATGAACGAGTTGAGGGTGTGCCCCGGGGAGAAGAGGGGTGACAAGGGGAGAAAAGTGCCACAAAGACCAGTCAGTGGGTAATGGTCTCCTGGAAGGGATGCTCGCCTGGGGTTAAAGAGAAGGGAGAGGGGAGTGAGAGTGGAAGGAAGGGGAAGGAGAGTGAATTCACAAGGCCTTTTCTCCTGTTGTTGCATCTGCATCAGGTAAGAATGTGCTAAAACTGGGAGACATATAGTGACATAAAAAACAGGAGACAACATGGGCTAGTGCCCAGACACTAACTCTGGGAAGCAATTCGCAATGACATGCCACTGATAAAGTCTGTAAATTTTTTTGAAAACAGCCAGAGCCTCTCTAAAAACCTAGTGTTCCTGGTTTGTAAGTCATCTAGGAGTGTGTGTATGTTTGTGTGTGTGTGTGTGTTTCAGGCATCTGACTCCTGTATTTATATTCTCTGACCCTGGCCTTCAGATGTTTTCTGAGCCACTCTAGATTAGATTATCTGCCTTGAGCTAATGGAGCAATTTTGTGGCGACCTGCCTCCGTGCTTTGGACTGTTCAGCTCTTCTTGTCCTGAGTAGCCAAAAGAAATCTTGAATTAGTCTGGTCTGGTCTGTTGTAGTCTAACTTAAGGACACGAAGTCCCAGATCTTGGGATGTTTCACTTAAACCATTCACATATTAACAAAAGGGCAAAACAAATAAAATTAAAACAAGGGAAAAAAAAATCAACTCTTCCCAAACAAACAAATTGTCCCACCCGCATCCAAATAATTCACCTTACAAACTGTCCCGTGCTGATGGAGCTTTCCAGGGAAATTATTTTGAACCACTGGGGTTCCCTTCTAGCCAGAATATTCCAAGGGGAAGAGTAGAAGGCCACAAGAGACAATTCTAACCCCCGTCAGCCTACCACACTGTTTGCTACCTCTGTACTCTCTTCACCATGAGAATACAGGCTGGGAGTCTGTTCAGCTGCCTGCATTTCAGTGCTTTAAAAAAAAATTTTTTTTTTAAATTTAACTATAGTTGATTTACAATATTGCATTAGTTTCAGGTATACAGCGTCAAATTTCGTTATAGGTTATTAGAAGATATTGAATATAGTTTCCTGTGCTATACAGTAAATTCTTGTTTATCTAGTTTATATACAGTGATGTGTATTTGTTAATCCCATACTCCTAATTTATCCCTCCCCCGCTTCCACTTTGGAAACCATAAGTTTGTTTTCTATGTCTGTGAGTCTATTTCTGTTTTGTAAATAAGTTGATTTGTGTTATTTTTTTAGATTCCATATATCAGTGATATCATATAATATGTGTTTTCTCTGACTTACTTCACTTAGTATGACAATCTCTAGGTCTATCCATATTGCTGCAAATGGTAACATTTCATTCTTTTTTATGGCTGAATAATATTCCATTGTATATATGTACCACATCTTCTTTATCCATTCATCTGTCGATGGACATTTAGGATGCTTCCGTGTCTTGCTGTTGTGAATAGTGCTGCTGTGAACATTGGGGTGCATGTATCTTTTTGAATTATAGTTTTGGCTAGGTATAAGCCCAGGAGTGGGATTGCTGGATCATATGGTAGCTCTATTTTTAGTTTTTTAAAAATAAATTTATTTATTTATTTATTTTTGGCTGCGTTGGGTCTCTGTTGCTGCGTGCGGGCTTTCTCTAGTTGCGGCGAGCAGGGGCTACTCTTCGTTGTGGTGCACGGGCTTCTCATTGCGGAGCACGGGCTCTAGGTGCGCGGGCTTCAGTAGTTGTGGCTCGTGGGCTTCAGTAGTTGTGGCTCACGGGCTCTAGAGCGCAGGCTCAGTAGTTGTGGTGCACGGGCTTAGTTGCTCCGCGGCATGTGGGATCTTCCTGGACCAGGGCTCGAACCTGTGTCCCCTGCATTGGCAGGCGGATTCTTAACCACTGCGCCACCAGGGAAGCCCAATACAATCATTTTGCTCTCCTAAGTCACATATAAAAATATCATTTAGGAGCTGTCTTGTCTCTATCGTGTCTCAGTGCATGTTTTTATGTACAAGTTCATATGTAAGAATTCTTGCTCAAATTACTCACTTATATGTTCCCATATCTCTTCCCTCTTGTGTCTCCCTCCCTCCCATCCTCCCTATCCCACCCCTCTAGGTGGTCACAAAGCACTGAGCTGATCTCCCTGTGCCATGTGGCTGCTTCCCCCAGCTCTCTATTTTATGTTTGGTAATGTATATATGTCCATTACACTCTCTCACTTTGTCCCAGCTTACCCTTCCCCCTCTCCATATCCTCAAGTCCATTCTCTAGTAGGTCTTTGTCTTTATTCCTGTCTTATCCCTAGGTTCTTCATGACCTTTTTTTTTTTTATTTCCTTAGATTCCATATATATGTGTTAGCATACAGTATTTGTTTTTCTCTTTCTGACTTACTTCACTCTGTAGGACAGACTCTAGGTCCATCCACGTCACTACAAATAACTCAGTTTCGTTTCTTTTTATGGCTGAGCAATATTCCATTGTATATATGTGCCACATCTTCTTGATCCAATCATCCGATGATGGACACTTAGGTTGCTTCCATCTCCTGGCTATTGTAACTAGAGCTGTAATGAACATTTTGGTACATGACTCTTTTTGAATTATGGTTTTCTCAGGGTATATGCCCAGTAGTGGGATTGCTGGGTGGTATGGTAGTTCTGTTTGTAGTTTTTTAAGGAACCTCCATACTGTTCTCCATAGTGGCCGTATCAATTTACATTCCCACCAACAGTGCAAGAGGGTTCCCTTTTCTCCACACCCTCTCCAGCATTTATTATTTGTAGGCTTTTGGATGATGGCCATTCTGACCAGTGTTAAGTGCTTTTAATAACCATAGAAGCACAGAGAAATGCAATGAGAGCCTTGAGCCTGTGGGTTTTTCCAGAATCATTTTGAGAGACTTATGGTAGCAGTGGGGCTCCAGTGTTTTGAAGCCATCCCTGATCTCCCGTGGTTTCACACATCCTTGGATGGCCTTGGGCTGCAGTGGCTCTGAGGTCCCCTGCCAAGACCTCTTTAGAACAGGGGCGGCGAGGAGCAAGTGTTCCTTCTGTCGAAGCGCCTGTGTCTGAGCCCTTGGAATGAGAATAACGGCGCCTTTCATTTGTCAGGCTGCTTCCAAAATATTTGCTTTTGTTATCTGGTTCCATCTTGATAGTAACCGTGTGAGAAAAGCAGGGTGGCGTTCTTCTTGTCCTTGTGCACACGCGGGGAGCTGATGCACAAAGAGGCTAAGTCGCCCGGTTCGGTAAAGGGCAGAGCAGGGGCCAGACTCCACGTTTTTTCACCGCAAAGGCAGACGCGGTGCAAGATGGGCTCTTGTGAAGCGGTCCCAAAGACAAATAAAAAAGCGTAGAGAACCTGATGCTATGAACTTTAGCTTTTAGAGGCGAGTGAGTATTCATTCTTCCTTATTAGTAACATGGGGAATCCGTGTCCTCTGGGTCTCGGTGGTGGAGAGGCCTCTGGACCTTCTAGGCTGCCCAGGCCTCACCTAGACGGGCACTGTTTTCTATTGACCTAAGGTTTAAGCGCTAGAGAAACAGCAGGGTCTTTTGAGAGCAGGCCAGACGACGGCGTGAGTCTGACGTGGACTGAGCTCAGAGGAGTTCTTACATTGACAGGGGCTGAAGGTGGCAGAGTGCCTGTCAGGCTTGCTTCCTGCAGCCCAGCTGCCCTTCCAGGCCCAGCCTGCTAGGACCCAGGTGTTTCCAGGA
Organism: Physeter macrocephalus; assembly: GCF_002837175.3. Taxonomy (NCBI): domain Eukaryota; kingdom Metazoa; phylum Chordata; class Mammalia; order Artiodactyla; family Physeteridae; genus Physeter; species Physeter macrocephalus. Next base: position 7,406 of record NW_021146951.1, read on the forward strand.
CGACTGCGTCCGGGGCCGTACCTCTTTGCTTTCTGATGGGGCACATGTTTTACCTTTCGAGTTCTATAAATGGAATCGGGGTGACGCCTTGACCCCGTCGGACATGGGGTCTGCAAGTTGGGTTCTCTTGTTTGGGGAGCGCTCTTCTCTCCAGCAAACACTTTGCATAGTCCGGGAGGCCCGTCCGCCAAGGGACCAACTCCTGTGTGTCTGAAAAGGAAGACAAACCTGTATTTTGTAGAAAGGGCCTATTGTTCCCAGGGAGCGCTTGTGGCTGGCTAACTTCTCGGGCTCCTTTGGCTGACTCTGAAGAGGGAGCCGGGGTCAGAATGCTAATCAGCAACTCGCGAGACGTCAACAATCAAACCTCAGGGAACTAGTAAGAAAGTAAACAAGAGTGCTCAATTTCAGATTCCAGAAGAAGAGCCATGGTGTCCAAGAGGCTGGAGATGAAAAAAAAAATGTGCTGCTGAGGAAAAACAAAAATTCTCATCCCCTGCTTCTCGAAAGGGTAGTCTTAAGCAAAAGAAAGAAATCCTGCTGTGGGGCCTGGCTCTCCATTAGGGGGGTTGCCAGCGGGCAGCTCACCCTTGAGAAGTGGCCTCCTGAGCCCGGAGCTCTGCGTCCCTGTGGGAATCACGCCCTCTCTGAGCTGCAGGATTTCCCCACGGGAGCTGGACACAGACGTTTGATTCCAGTTGTGTCCTGCATTTCCAACAGTCGCTTTCATGCCCTCGTTTGTTCCCTCTGGTTCCAGGCAGCAGGCTGATGTTGAGAATTCTGTCATCTTGAAGGAGGGTTTTCTGCTAAATGTGAGAAGTTTGGGATCGTTGCAACCAATGCGTAGGTCCTGGGGTGGGTCCACGAAACGGTCTCGGTTTGGGTTAGCCCTGAAGGTGTTCCTTCTCTGAGTGTCGGGCGAGAATTCTTTTCCCCTCAATTACTGCCCTTCAGCCTCCTTCATGTAGATTGGCGCGTTCCAATCTGGACCTTCTTTTGAGTCAGTGCCGGTTTACACAAGCTCCAAGTCCTATTTGTGCAGGTGGCCAAAATGATCTATCCTAGAGTCCAGCGTGGTGGAGAGAGAACTGGTCATGGAGGGGAGGGACCTGGATCTAGCTCTTACCCTGCCAGTGAGCTGATGTGTCACAGAGCTGGTTGTGTCACCTCACAGGGCCACATTCGCCTGTTAATTGATGAGACTGGACTAGACCATGGCTAGGGGAATTTTAGTCTCAGCCTTCTCTCCATTTAAATTATAGCGTATTAAGTGACCTTTGAACAGGATCCATTTGTAAGCTACTTGAAGTCTATCCATTCCTGTCTCAGCAGCGGTCTTTACGATTCTCCCAGCCTGATCCCCTAGAGTTTGGTGAGCAGAGAAAGCATCCCCATCCAGCTCGGTGGCGAGCACACACCGAAAGCTATACTTCTTCTCCCGGCTAACGTTTGGTTCCCACACGGGAGAGCACTCACCGCCACACACAACCTTGATCTCCTTTAACCAAAACTGGAGTAAGCGAGAGCTGGGGTTCGTGGGACAAATGGGAGCAGCTGAAGTTCAGGGTTGCGGAGTCCTGGCGAGAAAAATTAAGCGCGTGGACTAGGGATTGAAGAGAGCACTCCTGCTGCTGGCTCCTCGGGGATTCCCGTTGCCTCCTAGCTACTGACTGGCCCAGGCAGGAAGCTTGCCGAAAGGTCGGAAATTTGCCTGGGCACTTGGCTCTGGTGCCATAGTATGTTTCTCGAGGACACTTGGGGCTGAGGTTCCACATCCCTGGGAGGTGTTTCCCGCTGGTTGCTCGCAGTCTGGACATCTCAGAGGCCCCACCTGTCTTGTGTGTATCCCCGTCTACAAGCCTTGCTGTGTTATCCTGATAACACGGGTACCATTTGTAGAACGCCCCGTGGGATGGGCATTTTACTTACCTTCTAGGCATGTAAAAATCATGCATGTGACCCTGCCTGGCTTCTGATCCCTGCAGCCAGCTTTTGGAGCTGTTAACGCCTTCCATACCGCTGAAACCGAGCCCCCCTCAAGCAGCTCTGCTCTTCCGCTGGTTTATTTTTGTTACGCTTGCCCCACCCGCCTTGTTTTGCAGCCTTCAGTGAGTTTTTATTGAGTTACTCAGACATTCGTCTAGACTCCCTGGGGGAATAGCAAGCTGTTGTGAGAAACTGTCCCAGAACTTCAGGGACTTAAAATCCATTTGAGAAGGAAAGGGCGAAGCACATGAAGAGTCATCTAGAATATCAGCCCATGGATGGAGGAGATAAAATGATCAGAGAAGGCAAGAGTGCTGTTCAGGAGGGGTCAGGAGGCTGGATTGAGGTGAGGGTCTCACTACATGGCCGGAAGGCTTGGTCCTTCTCCCTTTCTCTTCTATGTACTATTTGATATATACACAAGAAGATATGTGAGTTACAAAGCATAGCGACAAAATGAACCCGCCTGCCTTCCCACCCGAGTTAGCCACCATCTTTAATTTGGTCGGTTTCATTCCTGCCCTTCTTTTGAAAAAAACTTGTTTGAAAGTCTTTGTAGCACTCGTATGTTTTCATTGGAGATCTCATAATTTTCTCTGAAACAGAATCTCTGAAGGCAACAAGGGCATACGCGATGGTTAATATTATGTTTCAACTTGGCTGGGCCACACCGCTCAGATACGTGGTCAAACGTTATTCTGGATGTTTCTGTGAAGGTGTTAATGGATGAGATTAACATTTAAACTGGTAGACTCAGTAAAGTAGGTTGCCCTTCATAATGTGGGTGGGCCTCATCCAATCAGTTGAAGGCCTGAACAGAACAAAAGACTAACCTCTCCCAAGGAGGAGGGGATGCAGCAGACAGCCTGTGAACTTGAACTCCAGCATAGGCTCCTGCCTGGGTCTCCAGCAGCCCCCGTTGCACATTTTGGACTTGCCAGCCTCTGAACACATGAACCAATTCCTTAAAATAAACCCCTTCCTATGTATATACACACATGCCACTGGTTTTGTTTCTCTGGAAAGCCCTGACTAATACAGCACATCACACTTCTCCACATGCCACGTCAGTAGCTTTACAGAATTGATGAGCAGAGTATTCTTCCGTCAGGAGAGCCGCAGGATATTAGTCACATGCTGGGAAGGCATTTATCTGATTCTGACCTAGGCCATGGAAGAGAAACCTTGATTTTGGAGTACTCTTTTCTCCGCTTTAGCTTTTTTATTTTGGTCACGCTGTGTGGCATGTGGGATCTTAGTTCCCCGACCAGGGATCGAACCCATGGCCCCTGCAGTGGAAGCGTGGCGTCTTAACCACTGGACTGCCAGGGAAGTCCCTTTTCTCCTCTTTAGTGCTCTGTCCCCTTCTGAAGTCCTCTGGCTTTCTCTGCTCACTCAGATACTCTCTTCTACCTCCCTCCCCCAACCCCAAGTACATCCATCCCTTCCCAGCACACGTGCAAACCATAACTGCATGTCTCCGCACCTTCTATGTGAAATCTTGTTCTGCTTGTCACCAGAAAAGACACTTAAGTTCTCTGAGCCCACCTCTTCACCTCTCCGAGGGTTGGGGGCAGTGGTCAGTCTGTATTTATGATGTGTCGCCATGTGCCGATACTGATCGAGGTGACTGTTGACCTGTTTAGCCCATGTTATCTTCCCAACAACAATCCCGGGTGGTGGGTGCTGTCATCGTGCTCACTCTGCAGTGCGAAAATGGCAGGAAGGTCGTAGAAGTGAGATTTAGATCCAGGCAGTCTGAGCTCAGAGGTCCCGCTCCTACCACCTTTTAAAAACATTATAATTGGTAAGTACTCTGAAAATATAAAATAGAGCTATTGTCAAAATACGCCCACTGCCTTGGGGCCCTGTGCTCTGCTGAGTTGATAGCTTGGGCATTTGAGGAGCTGATCCATGCTAATGAGGTCATTGGTAGGACTATATTGCCCTTCCTGGAAAGGTCTGGTCCTTTGACAGCAACCTTCTTGTGGCCACAATTCCTGAGCCCCTAGGAGAAGTTCTGTAGGGGCCTTTAGGATGATTAGGGGCAGGTAGGGTCTTGAGCCTCCCCTGAGGTCACACCAAGAAAGCCACCCCTACTTTGTGTTTAAACAGGTCCCAAGACTGTAGTGCGGCCCCTTGAAAGTAGGCCACCCCTCACTTGACTCAGGCGAGGACCCCTTAGCTTGGAGGGTCCGAGGCTGCAGCCAGGCCTAGCAAATACTTGGCCCTCCCTCTCCCTCCCAGGACCATGGCAAATGTTGCTATAATGGCCACAGCGCTCTTCAGGATAATCACTGCTAACTGATTGAGTTGGGCAAGTCGTAGGAAAGGTTTGCCCATCCTACCGGCGATCTGGGTGTCCCTGGAGAATGGAGCCTGGCCTTGGCCTTGCCTCTCCTTTCTCTTTTTTTTTTTTTTTACGGGCCTCTCACTGTTGTGGCCTCTCCCGTTGCGGAGCACAGGTTCCGGACGCGCAGGCTCCGCGGCCTTGGCTCACGGGACCAGCCGCTCCGCGGCATGTGGGATCTTCCCGGACCGGGGCACGAACCCGTGTCCCCTGCATCGGCAGGCGGACTCTCAACCACTGCGCCACTAGGGAAGCCCTCTCCTTTCTCTTTTTTGTCCCCAGCTGGATCCCCCAGCTTTCCGGCACTGGCTCCATCTATTGTTCTTGTTTCTTCAGTGTTTTTAACTCTCTTTCCCGTCTGGTAAGAAGTGAAATGGTCCAACACAACTCAGTTTCCAAAACTGGTTCTCAAGCAGTGAGTTCCACGCTTTCGCGGAGACTCATTCAGTTTTTCAGCGATAGCAGTGCCTTGAGAGAAGGGCATCGTCCACCAGGAGTCCTGGGAGTCTCTCTACCTGCGAGGTTCGTTTCTCCATCCTAATTGCAAAAGGAGTAGAAGTTACTCCATTTAGGTGTAGAAATATTCTTTTTTTTAAGTGTATAAAATATTGTTTTATTTGGGAACTTTATTTTTTTTGCTATATATCTGCACAACTTTATTTTTTTAATTAATTTTTATTGGAGTCTAGTTGATTTCCAATGTTGTGTTAGTTTCAGGTGTACAGCAAAGTGAATCAGTTACACATACACATATACCCACTCTTTTTTAGATTCCTTTCCCATATAGGTCATTACAGAGTATTGAGTAGACTTCCCTGTGCTATATAGTAGGTCCTTATTAGTCATCTGTTTTATATCTAGTAGTGTCTATATGTCTGAAATACTGTTTTTAAAATACCTCCCTTCTTTTTTCTTCATATATCCTGGTTCCCTCTGTCCTGGACTCTGACGGAGAGTAGGGATACTGTTTCTGATCCCAAATTCCTTTTTCAAAGGAGAGAGAACGTTTGTGGGTGCTGTTGTTTTCTGTGGGACATCCTTGCTGCACCCTCGGCTTTCCAAACATTTCTCCCTAAAGTATTTTCAAAACACCGGTCATACAAGGTTAACAATGGCTTCTGGGTCCTTTTAGGGGCATGCTCCTAAGTACTCAGAAATGAGTAAAAAATAGAGGAATACTCATCTGAAGTCATGATTTATATGTCATTTCCTTGTTTTCTTCAACATCATTATTTTTGAACAAGTATTTTGATCAACATTTTTTGAGGAAGAATTGTGTGGTATTTCCCAACCTTACCCGCTGTGGGTGGAATTGCATCACTGAATCACTTTTCTCTGTTTTTTTCCGCTTTCTGTCTCCTGTGTTGTCGAGGCTCCAGCAAAGCCCAGCCCCTTTTGGGTGTTTTTCAGTCCTGAAATTTTAGTGCGGCATCTGGGATTGTGTTAATTTCCCATCATTATTTTCCAGCCCATCAAGGAAGAAGCCTCCTAAAAACAAAGCACTTTGGTTAATCCTCGGGTGAAGGTTTAAACTGTGGTAAACAGGGACCCTCCTGTCTCACTTTTTAGCAGTCCCAGGAGTCAGAAGGACGGTGATCTTCCCAGCTGTAGGCAAAGTGAAGTGCTTTCCTTTTATTTGCCTTTGCCTTATTCTCTGTTTCATCTACCCAATCTGTTTTAAGGGATAAAAATGCTACTAAAAACATTCCATGTATGGTCAGAGTTGTAGCATTTTAATCTGGTCTGAGACTTAAGATGAAATGCCAGCTATACAAGTGGTCTGGGAGGGGTGTAAAGGACCTGGACCCCAGTCTCAGTGCTTCATTTCCTAGAAGTGTGACCTCGGGAAGCCTCTCAGAGATGCATCCTCTCATCCTAAATGGGAATGATGTTACTGGCTGTGCCATCTGTATCAATCAGGGTTCTCCAGAGAAACAGAACCAATAGGGTGTGTGTGTGTGTGTAAGTATATATATAGAGAGAGAGACAGACAGACAGACAGACTTGAGTTATTTTAAGGAATGGGCCCATGCACTTGTGGAGGCTGCCAAGTCCAAATTCTCTATGGCCAGACCCAGGGAAGAGTTGATGTTGCAGCTCCGGAGACAAGAGGAGGCTGAATTCCCTCCTCCTGGAAGACCTCAGTCTGTTTTTAATTAAGGGCTTCAGCTGATTGGATGAGACCCGCCCACATGAAAGAGGATCATCTGCCTTACCCAGAGTCCACGGATTTAAATTTCATCTCATCTAAAATATTGTCTTCACAGCAACATGCAGACTGCTATTCGACCACGTATCTGGGTGCCGTGGCCCGGCCATATCAACCCGTAAAATTCACCCTCACGAGCTCCCAGGGCTTTTACGGGCATCAGCTGTGAATAGTCAGGAGCTGAAGGCGTGTGGGGGAGGCCGCTGTCCTTCCAGCTTCTCTCTCTGTGCCTCCTTTACCTCCTGAATTTTTCTCCCCTTCCCTCCTGCTTCCCCCACCAACTCCCAGTCTGCCCAAGGTGGGAGCACGTGTGAAGTGAGAGTAAAGGTGAGCAGACCAGTGTGGGATGAGTTTATCATGGAAAGAGAGCAGACCTTGAGCTCGTTCAGGCTGGAGTTAATCTCGCCCTTTTACGATCATGGGCATGTGAGCATGCCTCTCTGAGCCTCTGGTCCCTTATCTCTAAAAAAAAAATGGGGATAATAATATTTATTGGATACAATTCTTGGGGATGAGTAAATGACCTAACAGATCCATGTGCATTTCCCTTGCTTTCAAATCTTTGCCCATCTCAGAGTGTTTTTTAGATTTAAAGCATTACTCACTTTGAACTCCTTCAGGTCTTGTGTGCCTAGACTTGCCATTAAGATTGACTCTTTTACAATGATTGTAAATCATTGTTTCAGTGAAGCCTCCTAGTGCCTGTATTTGTATGTTAGTCTCCTCTGCTGTTTCCGAAACACGCCAACCACACTGTGACCTCAGGGCCTTTACATGTGCTGTCTCCTCTACCTGTAGCCCTTCCCTTAGACAACGGCATGGCTTGTTCTTGCACATTTTTCAGGTATCTGCTCAAATGTCACCTCCTCAGAAAGGTGTTTCCTGATCACCTCATATACTAATATAATCTCTCACTTTCAGTTGTGTTTACCTTAACTTTTTTTTTCCATCACAGTACTGTCTGAAATAAATATTTATTTATTTATTTTCTATCTATACCTCTCACTAGTGGTTCTCAACCTTGGACGTTCATTATAATCACCATGGGAGTTTCTTTAACAATCCTAATGCACTCCAGAACAATTAAATCAGAACTCTGGGGAAGAAGCCCAGGCGTCAGTATTTTATAAAACTTTCCAGGTGATTTCCAGGTGTGCAGCCAAGGTTGAGAACCACTGCTCTAGCCTAGAACCTTTCTACAGAGAATATGGACTGGTGGCGTTAGCATCACCCAGAAGCTTATTAGGAATGCAGGTGCTTGGGCCCACCCCAGACCCCCTGAGTCCAGTTCTGCTGTTTGGCAAGATCCCCGGATAATTCAGATGACACAAGTTGGAAATGCATTGCCCTGGAATGTAAGCTAGTGGCCTCATGTTGTGGCATTCCTAGTGCCAGAACAATGCCTTGCACATAGTAAGCACTCACTAAATACTTATTGAGTGAACAGTGGATTAGAGATCAGAGGGAGATGGAGGTGATAAGGGAGAGAGGACAGAGAAAGAGAAGGAAGGGAAGGCAGAGAAGAAAGCTCTGCCTGCCCATGTTCCCTGGGCACAGGTATCAGCGGGGCTGCTCTTCCCTGCTCTCTGCTCCCAATGAAAACGTAACCAGCCTCCTGCTTACTGTCTCACGGGCTTGCCTCCAGCTTTCTGTGCTTTCCAAGGTGATGGAAAAGGTGTTGTGATAATGAATTGCCTGACCACCCAGCCCTGCTGCTTCTCTTCAAGCATAGATTTGATTAGGAGCCTGCTGAAACCAATTAACCAATTAAGTAATAATTCTGTAAGACTTTGTGGACTGCCTATTACATGCGTGGCTTGACATGGCTCAGGAGGCTAAGAACCAAAGATGGAAAAGACGCGACTTCCATTCCAGCAGCAGAGATAGGCACTGAGGTGCATAATTATAACTTGAGGCAAAAAATGGTCAGTGCTGTAAGACACATGTAGACAGAGTATTGTGGAAGGTCAGGAGGAAGTGGTTATTTCAGATTAGGGGATCGGAGCAGACTTCCTGGTAGAGGGGACCGGGGACGTTTGCGTTGGGAAAGTGAGTGGTTGGAACGCAGGGTAAGGGAGGTGTGCCCCTGAGGTTGGGCTACAGCAAAGGCATCTGGAAGGCAGTGAAGGTGTTGGAACACCGATGGCTGTGGATTTGATTGGCGGAAGGGGGCCGTGGCGGCATCAGATCCAATGCAGAGATGATTACGGATATGCTCCAGGTTACGTGCCAAGGCCCTGATCTTGGGCAGTGACAGGCAGACATAAAATGTAGAGGTAGTTCTGAGAGGCTTTTCAAAGGTGGAAGATGATGTCTGTCTTCGTTATGTAATGCAAGCCAGTAGGAATTCTTGGGGTGACAAAATTTGATAATTTTCTGAGCATGTACTTTGAAGACTGTACAATGTTAGATAATTATTTTAAGTCATTTCTTTCATTGGCTAAGATAGACTGGATCAGACAGATTTGAGCATCCTCCTTGTCTTAGAGCTTGCAGTCAAGACAGATCCTAATGATTATTTATTTTGAAGATAAAGAGGAAGAGACCGAGCTATCAGGTGACCGTCAGAGCCAGGACTGGAGCTCAGCTCCCCATTCTTGGACATACTTTGAGTACCAGGGGGTCTGTAGACACACTGTCTGCGTTTCCTCCTTCCATCCTCACAACAATCCTGTGAAGTACGTGATGCTATTTTCATTCTATTTATGTTTTTATTTCTTAATTGAGATGAAATTGACATATCCCATTGTATTCGTTCTAGGTGTACAACATAATGATTTGGTATATGTAGATACTGCAGAATGATCACCACCATAAGTTAACAGCCCTCGCCACACACAGTTACAAACTTTTCTTTTTTTCTTGGGGATGAGAACTTTTAAGATCTAGTCTCTTAGCAACTTTCATACAATACGGTACTGTGAACTGTAATTACCGTGCTGTGCATTATAGCCCCAGGACTTACTTATCTCATGACAGGACATTTGTTTTTCTTACCACCTTCAGGCATTTCTCCCCCTATCCTCACCCTCCCTTCCCCTGCCTCCGGTAGCCATCAATTTGTTCTCCGTACCTACGAGTTACGGTTTTTTTTTCTTAGAGTCCGCATATACGTGAGACCGTACAGTATTTGTCTTTCTCTGACTTATTTCACTTAGGTATTTTCATTTTAAAGATGAGAAAGTGGGGCTTCCCTGGTGACGCAGTGGTTAAGAATCTGCCTGCCAACGTAGGGTACACGGGTTCGAGCCCTGGTCCGGGAAGATCCCACATGCCGCGGAGCAACTAAGCCCGTGCGCCACAGCTACTGAGCCTGCGCTCTAGAGCCGTCGAGCCACAACTACTGAGCCCGCGCGCCTAGAGCCCGTGCTCCGCAACAAGAGAAGCCACCGCGATGAGAAGCCCGTGCACTGCAACGAAGAGTAGCCCCTGCTCGCCGCAACTAGAGAAAGCCTGAGCAGCAACAAAGACCCGATGAGAAGCCCGTGCACCGCAACGAAGAGTAGCCCCTGCTCGCCGCAACTAGAGAAAGCCTGAGCAGCAACAAAGACCCAACGCAGCCAAAAATAAATTAATTTTTAAAAATATATTAAAGATGAGAAAGCCAAGACTCAGAGATTACGTAACTCACCCCAGCGAGTTAAGTGACCCCGTGGTTAACTCACAGCTCATTAGAGGCACACCTGGGATTTGGAGGTCGGTCTGTCCCATCTAAGCTGTGTTCTTCACTGCTGTGCCCTGCCGGCTCCTGAGTCAGCACTCTCTCCCACTCCTGACGATGAGTTGATCTTTTAAAGGAAGGTCAGCCATTGTTCTTATTTTTGGACGAGGGTTTGTTCTCTCTGATTATCATGAATTGGGGATTTGTGACAGCTGATTCTCTAACTTTGGTCACAGTCACACAACATGACTTTTGGAAGTACTAAAGGCTTTGAGTTCCTTAAAAAATCTGCCGTGTAAGAGGGGAAAACGAACCTAGATCAGAGAATTTTTATCGGGTTTCTTTATTAGGTTTCTTCTAATAATCAAATATTCAGCAGTTCTTTCTTCACATAAATAGGAGAGCCCAGGGAAGAACAGTGACCCTTGACCTAGCTGGATTAAGCCTGCAATCTTGATAAAAGAGAATCTGCTGAGCACTCTGGGTCTGATATTGAAAAGTTGAAGAAAGCAACAGCTTGCTTATTACCCTTGTGTTTAAGACCATTGGGACCCGATTAGGTGGAGATCAGGGCGCTCAGGGCCGTGATCTGGTGACTGGTGATTTATGTCACCCAGATGAGTTGCGCTGAACAAGCAGTCTCCATCCAGACAGACTGCCTCAGTTTCTGCACTGGCATTTATGTTAGTGTTGGGTGGAAGTTGGTCCATCTGGGGCTGAGATTGGTAGACGTGGGCAGAGCAGAACTGGTTTCTCTCTTTTGTGCTCTGTCTGGGCCTCTGCTCCAAGGATGCTCAGGAAGGCTCATCGCGCCAGCTCATCTACCTTCCACATCCCCTTCTCCACCTGTGAAACAATGGACCCAGTCAGGAGGATCCCTCTTCCCTTCCAGCTCTAAGATTCTTGGGTTTTCCTTTTACGCGGCTGAGTGGAAGAGCCATCAGAGCGAAATAGCCATCAGCGGCTGTGTTAGGTTTTGCTTATTTCTTCCTGTATTGAGTAATTCAACACCCGTCCGTGCCGTCCAGTTCTGAGAACACCTTGGTGGCTTTCAAGCAGTGGCACAAAGTCCGTAAAGGGCTCAGCCCCTGAGCCCCGTCTTATGTGGAGGTGCGCATTGCTTATCGCTGATATCTAGAATAATTCTGTGGATTTTGATGAAAGGGCCGGCGTGGCTCGCGGCAGGCTCGCATCTGAGCAGGTGTTTCAGAAGGTGGCGCGGGCACTTCCGGCCTTCAGGGTACACCGGGCTTCCCCGGGGCCTCAGGGAAAAACCTTTATTTTGCCCGTCACTGCCCTCCCCGTCTCCTGCACGTTAACATTCTCCTGGTCCAAATACGGCAGCATCTGCTCGACGTCATTTTCTTCCTTTTGCCAAGAAGCAGGCACCCAGCTCTGCTTTCCCGAAAAAGGACAGACCTGGAGCCCGGGGTACCCCATTTCCAGCCTCGATGGCGATTGCTTGGGGTCCCTTATCTCATCACGGGTTAGGACGAGTCGGCAGTGCTGAGTGACACACAGCCCATAAAACGTCTCTGCTTCTTGCTGCTCTCGTGGTTCAGGAGGAGAGGCCGTGTGTGAGGATTAAGACAGACTGGAGTGATAGGCAGGGCTACTCTGGAATATTTCCTTCTACTCCAGAGAGCGACTTCCCTTTTGAGAAGGACACAGCTGCTTTCCCCTGTAGTATAATACTGTGCTGCTATGGGGGGGGGGGGGGGGCAGGGCAGGTGTTGAGTACGGAGCATTCATCCGTCTCTTGCTGTCGTGTCCGAGAACATTAATAAAAGGCTCAACCTCATATGGCTGCAGGTGATCACAAGACAGCTGTGGGAGCATTCAAAGAAGCAGGGCGGCTATGGGGGGGGGGGGCAGGGCAGGTGTTGAGTACGGAGCATCCATCCGTCTCTTGCTGTCGTGTCCGAGAACATTAATAAAAGGCTCAACCTCATATGGCTGCAGGTGATCACAAGACAGCTGTGGGAGCATTCAAAGAAGCAGTGTCTTTGTCTTCTGGCTCCTGCTGGAAAAACTTGGGAAGGCTTGCCCAAGGCCACTTCTTAGAGGTTACGCTTGGGGACGGCTCTCCTCCTGTAGTTTGACGTCGCTGATGATCCTCGGGGAGTTCGCGCCCCGCCGGACCCTAGACTGTGGGTGGCCCTGATACCCCCACCTGTTGTCCTGGTCCACGTCCTGGTACGTGGTGGTGTTCGACCCCGTACAGCTTCCTGCCGCTGCCAGCTCTGTGGCCGACAGAGTCTGGACTTGCAGCCGAGGATTAACAGCCTGGAAGTGGAGTTCTCTCCATCCCAACAGGGCTACCTGACTCTCCAGCCCCGTCATGTGAGGGCCCTCGGCCGATCCCTGCCCTGTGATTCAGAACGAGTCATTCAGACCGGAACTGCCCAGGGTCTGCGCTCCCCTCTCTTTCCTGCGGCGGTTGATGCCAGGGAGGGTGCGTTTGTTTAGCGTCTCATCCAGTCTGGTGGGGCAGTCAGTGTGATTTCTCTGGCAACTCCAGACCTGGCAGCAGACCAGATGAACTCAAGGATGTTGAAGCTTCCCAAGGGCTGGCCACGCTGCCGCTCTGTTGGTGAGCCCACGGGGAGAGGAAGCTGAGCTGGGGCCACGGGGACCTACTTCCCTGGAGTCTGGGATCCATTTGCTCCAGGCAGGAGGCCTGCATCTCAGATTGGGAGGCCCTGCCTGGGTGTCCAGCGTCCTATGGATGTTCTTTGGTGGAGAAAAGAGGGTCCGTGCCCCAAGTTATTTTACAACCTCTTGGGGCAATGTAATGCATATAAAAATCCCAACAAACTTGAGACCCATGAAAGGTACTGATCTCCTCGGACTAGAATGTGCTGGAGACAATGAGTGCTGTGGACAGGGCAGGGAAGAGATTTTCTTTCCCGAAGGACCAGCTTTTGTTGTGTTTCCTGTGCCGAGAGAGTAAGTCGCTCAACAGGGAAGGCCAAGAAGGCAGATGCCCAGTGATGAAGCAAGCCCATTTGCGAGTTTACAGGATGCTGGATAAAGGTGAATTTATCTCTGGCCAACACGCAGAGGCCTCAGAGCTTCTCCCAGTGAGAGACTTGAGGTGCTGTGGCTCTTTGGGGGCGCTGGGGCAGAGTTGCAGAGGGCAGCCTGGCCGGCGAGGCTTGGGGAGGAGAAAGGCAAGTTCAGGCACTAAAACCTGGGCATTGGGTTAGGAGCAGACACGGGGGAGTGGAAGATAGGGATTGAGACTGTGAACAGAGCCTGTTCCCCCTTTCACCCTTCTGCCTTCACTCTGGACGGTTCAAGTCCTTCCCTCCCTGAGATGGGAAGCAGCCAGGTGGTGACACCGGGGGCATGGCTTTGGCCGCATGGGCATCCTGGCACACTTGCTGGCGCTGAGTCATCCAGGAAGTGAAGGCCTCTTTTCCGACGTCCTCTCCCACCGTGGCCTCAGGCCTCTGCTGTGCAGGAGATGCCTGCTCTACCACCAACCTGAAGCTATGAACGAGATCAGTGACTGTCTGGACAGATTGGGTAAAGGGGTAGAAGTGGATTTATTAGAGCTGATGGAAGGGGAAAGGTAGATATCTGGAGATATCATGAGGGGCTTCTGAGGATGCTATTAGGGCATTCAGGTACGGGCTTCATCTTTTAAAGTCACAAAGAGCACTTAGCACAAGCATCCCTCAAATGAGCATTGAGAGCACTGTCCCAGACAGAGTTCTGTGTGGATGTAAAAAAATCTTATCAGTGAGCCTGACTTGGTTTTTTTTTTTTTAATTGAGGTATACTTGATTTACAATGTTGTGTTAATTTCAGGTGTACAGCAAGGTGATTCAGCTACATTGTGTATATATATATATATATGTTTATTTTTTTAGATTCTTTTCCATTATAGGTTATTACAAGATATTGCATAGAGTTCCCTGTGCTGTACAGTAGGTGTTTGCGATTAACAGAGGCTGACTTACATAGTGGAAAGAGCATAGGTTTTGGGGGCGGGGAAGGCAGCTCGGTGTTCAGATTTTAGCTCTGGCACTTACTGGAGCTTAAATTCTCTGGTCTTCCCTGTAAAATCAGGATAAAAATTTCTTGCCAAGTCGTTTTAGAATTAAGCGATAATGTTTCTAAGGTAGCCAGCGGAAGGTCTGGCACCCTAGAATATAGTAGGTGCCTAATTCATGTTAGGTTTCTTTTTCTTAGGAGCATGAAGATGCATGTATTCAGTTAGGTCAGGGAAGGTTAGAAAGGTGGGAAAAGTCAGCTGTTGAAAATGGCATCTATGGAGACGTGACCACTTCTGTGAGCTTTTCCAGCTGTCATCAAAATTGTCCATGACCTTGGCATTTTTCAGAGCTATAATTTAAAGCAAGAAGATAGCACAGGCTACCTTTGTAGAAATTCTAGAATTTGAGTGTTATGCTTCTGTTTGGTTGTCGATGGGGCTACACTGTAAAGTTAGGCTAGCCTGACCGCGTCGGGGGGCGGGCATGGAAATTCAGAGCCTGTAGATCATCCCTGCGTCTCATTTTAGCCAATAACAATTCTCCTCCCACCAAGTCTTCACCAGAACTGCTAACAAGGAGAAAAATTGACCAGCTTGAGTTTCCTCACCTTTCATGCTTCCCTGCTTATCCTCAGCAGAGGTGCTAATGAACAGTGAAATGGCCAAAAGCTGGGCCGCTCCCGGGACGGAGAGGAGAAGGCTTCGCTAATCCACCCACTGGATGGTCGGTGTGAGTCACTGCATTAACTCTCCGAGAAAAGAACAGACAACTCCACCCGCAGTGCATTATCAGAAGCTAAATTAACACGTTAGAGGCGAAGCTTTCAAGTTGCCTTTTTAATCCAGTGGTAGATATTTCGGGACACCACACCACGTGGTGAAGGAGTTAAACCATCCTAAGAATATCTAGGGATTCTCACCCCCTCCTCGCCTCTCCTCTTTACATCACAGGATGGAATCAGAGAAACCAAATCGACTTCTCTGAAAATAAGGACCGTTGCGATTGTTCTCCCAAGACCCGACCCCAGGGTACTCCCTAATCGGAGAGAAATGCACGACCCAAGTATTTGGACCTTTGCCCATGGCCAGGCGAGGGCAGTCCCAGTGAGGGAGAGGTGTTTTATTATCCGCCTTAAATTAGCCACTCTCCGGGGAAGCACTATACCGTGATGTGGCGTGGTGCTCAAACTTTGGTGTTCATCACAGTCACCTAGAGGCCTCTTACAAACAGTCTGCTGGGCCCTTCCCCTAGAGTTTCTGGCTTACTGGGTCTGCTTGGGACCAAGAATTTGCAAATCTGAAAAGTTCCCAGGTTCCAGGGAACCACGTGTGTCGTGGATGAGGAGATGAACTTGGGAATCAGATACCTGGGTCTGACCCCCCCACCAACTCTCACCTGATGGTTGTGTGACTGGGTAGTTGGAGCTGACATAATCGCTTTATCTACGTTTCCTTGTGTATAAAATGGGAATTCTGTTATCTCATAGGCTGGAGCATTAAATGAATTAACACAACGTAAGCCCTCACTTAGATTATTGCCTGCCGTATCGTATGTGTTCAATGTAGCCTAGCACGGTGCAGTTATAGGTCCCTATAACAATGACTACAATGGCCAGCGTTTATTGAGCACTTACTGTATGCCAGAGACTGACTAAGCGCTGTACAAGGATTATCCCATTTAATATGCACAAGCCTCTCCTTTTCTCACTTCCTGCTTCCCTTCTTTCTATTATCCCTTCCCCTCCTACCTGCCTCCCATCCTCTCGTGCTCTCCATCATCAGTATTGTAACAACATTAATAATATTCTCAAGAAAAAAAAATACACATTTGTGGTCATCAAGTGTGACCTCCAAGAGTGTGAGTCTTTGAGGACCACCCCCTTCTTTGTCTCGGTGTCCCAGGGTGGTACCAGACACACAGTAGGAGCTTGGTGAGCGTTCATTACACGAATCCTGTCATCCTTACAGATCCATCAGGGTTGCCTTCTGGTCCTTCATCCTGTCCTGCGTCTCCTTGACCAAGACATTGGTGAGTTTAGCCTCTGCCCTTTCTTCCCCCAAATGCAGGCCCCCATACGCCCAGGCAGGGTGGTATCACCAACCGTCTACAAAGCTCTCCTTTTACTTGGCTGCTACCTGCAGTGAAATGAAAATTTTTCAAGCGGGTCCTCCCTGGGATAAGGCAAGATGTCCTTGAGAGCCTCCAGGAAGCCTGTGGGACCCCTCGTTGGGGAAGGGGGAGCCCACACTGCCGGGGGTCCCTGGAGTGAGAGCTGGCCATCTGAAGCCACCCTGTGCTCCCTGACCCAGCGGAGCTGGTGTTTCCCTACAGCAGCGCCCCGCGCCCCGAGGCCGGTCAGCCACCGGTCAGCCTGACTCTTGGCCTTGTAGGGAAGTGGGTTGCCAGGTATCGCCCAGTTACAGTTGGTTTAAACTTGCCATTACACTGGGACCGCTTCCAGATTGCAAGCAGGTCAGCCGCCCAGGTGTCCGGTTACTCATGCAGCTTGGGTTTCCCTCAGATGGGTCCTGATGGGGGCTAGTTTTGCACAGTCGGCGTGGCCAGGGCTTACAGCAGGGTTTAAGGTTTCCGCATACAGCCTTCCACGCAAGGCATGTTCACGGATCTTCGGTATTTGGAGCCGATCACGTGGGTGGATCTGTGCCAGTCAGCGCTGGAGGAAGTTACCCCCGGGGGAGAGTCGTAAACTATGTGATGTTTCAGGGGTCCATCTTCTCATTGCTTCCCTTTGCTTGACCCATGGCCGGGTGTTCCAGAAACATTGATCGAGAAGCTACTGTGTGCCGGGCCCTCTGCTACGTCCTAGTGGGGGTGGGAGGAGGATACAGAGACGGACAAGACCTGCCCTTCAGGACGCCTTTATTTCTGCTCTGTGTATCAGCAGAGGGTCGAGTTGGTACAAGAACAAAGAGTTGGCGGGGCGGGGGGGAACCTGAGAAATAATGATAAGCCTTAGAGAAGTAGGAAGAAAGTCTCAACTGTTTAGACAGTTCATTAAGGCATTTATAGTAGTTGCGTAGCTAGATGCGGGACCCGTCTGGCTCTGTGGTCCATGCACGAGACCTTCACAGCCTTCCCACACTGCTTTTCACCAGGCACTTTGCGTTAGCGTGAATCTGGGTAGGGGAGACCCTCCTTATTGTATGACACCAAGGTTTCAGGTGGGGCTACTCCAGTGTCCACACAGGTGGGCCTTGTCCTCCTGCCCTTGGGTTCTCCACCTTTCCATCTGGGAAGACTGGAGTCTTATGGCCGTGCATTTCTTCCATCATAAACTGGCTGCCGCCTGCTTCCTACCCATTTTCCCCATCAGGTTCACCTGCTGTCAGGGCACATCTTTTCTCCGGGATCCATTTGCTGCCTG
>NW_021146952.1:0-25000 GCF_002837175.3 Physeter macrocephalus
AGCTCAGCCACATGAGGCCATCATGCCCTCTCTCTGAATCCTCTGACTCTCTATTTCTGCTAAAGCTATCATTCCATCCTTCTCCTTGGAGATGATCATTGCTGTTAATAACCACCATGTGCTAGGCATTCTCCACACTATTTCCTTTATTTCTCAAGAGGTGCAAGGCTCCGCTGTGAGCCATTATGGCTGAGCCATGGAGGCACTAGCAGCACTGAAAGGGACTTAGGGATGGTCCAGGCCTCGGTGAACATCCTCCATTTACAGATGAGGAAATAGAGGTCCAGAGAGGGAAAGCATCTTGCTGAAATTCACACAACTAGTTAGCGGTATTGCACCTTCTGCCTTCCTCAAGGCTCCGCATGTAACTGGGAGAGACTCCCCCGAGGAGGTCAGAGGTGAGGTATCCCCAGCATGGGGACTCTTTTTCTGGCTGACCCTGGACAAAGAAGGTGTTCTTGATGTCATGATGTCTTCTGAAGTGACTGCTCTAATGTTCTGGGTGTGGAAGCCTGACTTCCCCCTCCAGCCAAGGTCCTGGTCCAAATGATGGAAACCCGGCAAGCAGTGAAATGGCAGAGTCTGGGAGAAGTGGGAGCCAGAACTGGGGTAACTCGTCCTTCTGGAACCGAGCCCAGGTGGAAGCTATGAAAGTAACAGCTCTGCTACCTCCTAGACAGATCTGAGGATCTCAAGCGTGCACACACAGGAGCACACGTGCTCACACTCACTTCATGCATGAGTGATATAAATAGGCATTAAACGTCATTGTTGATGCACCTTTGATTTTCTGAACACGTGTAGGACAGAAATAAATGTAAGGGTTATCCAAAAAAGTCATTTAATCAAATTTGTACTCACCCCACTTCCACCCTAGTCTTGAATCAGAAGCTTTAAAAGAGGATCAAACTGATGGACTTGGATTTTTCTTTTTGCCCAGCCTAGGTCAAATAGATGCAAAGGCAGCAGAGGTTAGGGGCAGGGGTTGAGATAAAGCCTGATCTGAAAAGTAACTAGCTGGCTCCTGCCTGATCAGTTGGGATTTTGCTGCAGATTGATTTCACTCAAAAGTCAGACTCTGTTTAATTCTGTAGTGGAGAAAGAGTTCGCACAAAGACCGGGCAGATGCAGAGAGAGTTCTCCTGACCCCTGTCCCCCTTCCTCCTGCAGGAAGGGACTCACCAGCTGGTCGAGAGCGGGCGATATGACACAAGGGAAGATTTTACAGTGGTCGTGCAGCCGTTCTTTGAAAAAGTGGAGATGCCAAAGACCCCGGTAAAGCCTCATGGATAGGTGGGAGCCACAGGTGTGCCCAGCTGTTTCTGAGCCTCATTTGTGTTATCCGACGTCCCTATAACACAGCCCCTCTATTCTGTCCTGTGACCAGGAGGGGTTGCCTGACAGCTCTTTCTTCGCTCCTGACTGTTTCCACTTCAGTAGCAAGACTCATGCCCACGCAGCCCGGGCCCTGTGGAACAACATGGTAAGATGACCGAGGTAGGAAAAATTATTCTCCTTCTGATAGGAAAAAGATTCCAGGAAGCTTTCGGAGGACTTCAGAGGCCCATCCCTCAGGCTGTGTGGTTCCCTGCACAGCGATGACGATAAACCCCATTTCCTCCGTCCCTCCCTCCCTTCTCCGGCCTCACCCTGCATCCTGACTTTCCCATTCTTGCCACCTCTTTCTCACTCTGCATCCTCCTGCTTCTTGGTTTAGCTGGAACCTGTCAGCCAGAAGACAAGAAGGCATAAGTTTGAAGACAAGATCAATATCACATGTCCAGACCAGGTACAGTGAAGAACGCAACCTTGCCAGGGGTCTACCCAGGGCCTCTTTCCCAGCCTTTCAAAGTCTCTCATTAACGTTTCTCAGTTCCTTCCATCCCGGGTTCTCACCCCCACCCCCAGCTCTGTTCACCTACCCACCCATTCCAGACTCCAGTTAGCCATCCACAATGCCCCATCTGATTGGACCGTGAAGGGTGACAGCCAGTGGCCGGGAGACCCTAGAGCTCGCCTCTGTCTCTCCATGTCCCAGCGAGCCCCGGCATAAGTCTGCACACGGCTCTTTCCAGCTGGGCAGAGGGACATGGCAGCCCCATCCAGATCTCATTTTGAAGGCCAGGGGTGGGGAGGACCTCAAGGGCAGGAAGGGGCAGAGGATACCCCATCTCCATAGAGCCACTGTCCCCATGGTAGGATGGAAAGAGTGAGGGGCTGAGACCTAGAAGAATATCTTCTAGGATGGAGGTGGGGTTTGGGGGTGGGAGGTCCATTGGAAGCCAGAGCTAAGAAAGCAGACATTCACCAGAAAGGCAAAGCAGATCTGCGTGTTCATTCACAAATGATCAGAAAGATTCTTGGACCTTTGCAGATGCTCCCTCACCTCTGTCAGTTCCCCTAGATTCCCAGAGGGGTCCCAGGCCCGGGACAGGAACCCACTGAGCTGGGGCTTGCAGGGGGCAGGACCTCAAAGCGCCTGGCTTCTCTTGTCTGGGCGGGAGGCGCCCAGGCTGCTGCAGGGTGGGAGTGGCATGGGGTGGGAAGGGGGCCTGCGGGTAGGGGACATGGGCTTGTATTAGCAGAAAGCGGGGCTCTGCTGGGAAGGGGCAGCGTGGGAAAAGAGAGGTGACCCAGCCGCCTCAGCCAGCTGGGTGGGAGGCAAAGAGCAGAGGTGCTCATTCCTGGGAGCCGTGCAGGGTTTATTCCGGTTGTTCAAGAGGCTTGCAGAGAAGGCCGGGTACATCCTGGGAGGGAGCCCAGCGGTCAGCCTGGCGGCAGGGGGCTTGGGAATGTGCAAAGTGTTTCTGCGCACCAGAGCAGAGCAAGAAGCAAGTCAACTTGCTGCGGTGGCTCACCACCCCCCTTCCCCTCACAGGTCTGGCCATTTCTGAGCACCTACAAGAACACTGTGCAGGTATCCGCTTGTTGCTTCCTTTCGGCTCAGCCGCCAATGCAGTGGGCGGGCCCCCGAGCTGGGAGCAGCCCTGCAGGGCGGGGTGGGAATGTGGGCAGGTGTTCCCGATGGGCAGTCGGGGGGATTCACACTCTTCTGTGAAGTCCATCCACCTGCACCTTCAGACAGCGGGGAGGGCAGAGTAGGAGCCGTTGATAACTACACAGATAGGGGGCCAGCCGGTCAACTCTCAGCCTCTCCAGACGTAAGTCAAGAGAACCATCCCGCTCATAAAGCTGCTGCAGAAGCAGGGCTGGCGTGCTGCGGGCTGGGTCGTTTTGTTGATGCCCTGATTTTTGCGCTGGATGCTGGGGGCCGTGGGTGGGGGGGGCTCTGAGCTAGGTTAACAGACGGAGCCCAGCCAGATTCTCAGAATCACCCAGGGAGCCTTCTTCAGATGTCCTGCTAGGCCGTCCCCAGGGTAGGGCCCGGGGGTCTGTGTTTGTTAAAGCTCTCTGGTGAGTCTGACGCCAAGCCAGCCTCTCTGGCCCCTGGCAACCCTGAGCTTCTGGGACTCATTCTACACCCCTAGGATCACGGGAGCCAGCTGCTGTGCAGTGACAGAGCCCCTTCTGCCTCGCCGCCCACCTCAGGTAAGCCCCCTGTGGCACGGCAGGACCCGGGGCCCCTCCACAAGAACTCACTCATGGCCGGGGCTTGCCTCCTGTCTGGCCGGTCGCCTGGGACGAGTCCCCGCTTTGTCCCTCTCTTCTGTAGTGAAGTCTGACCCAGCAGGACCCAAGGCGGCCAGGGTCCTCCCGATTCAGCCCGCTATCGGGAGCCTTGGGTGTGACCTCGCCCGGGCCCGGAGGTGGGGGGGTGTGGTGCCCAGGAAGGCCCCAGAGGGGCCCAGCTCTGCGGGTTGCCCTGCGGCCCCCGGCTCTGCAATCGCCGCTGCTGCTGCCTGCCGTAGGGCCGGAAGGTTCTCTGGAGTCTTCGGAAGAGACTTGGGGGCAGGGAAAGGCCCAACCTGATTATTCCTCAGATTCTTGGTGGAAGTCCGGAACCCAGCTCTAAATGGGCCGTGGGTCGGCCTCTGCACCGCATCTCGGATGGGCCAGCGCCCATTTGGTCATGCACTCAGGTCACAGCGGGTGTCCCACGTGACTGCTGGCACCAAGGTGGTGGATCCCACTGTGCCCCAGCACCCCCTTTCCTCCTCCCCGTCTCTCTCAGCACCTCGCCCTTCCCACAGGCCCAGGACCGTTTATTGTGCCTCTGATGGGGAAACTGTTTCCATCTAAGCTCTGCCTCTGTGGCACCGTGGACGCTCCGTCCTGCACAGACGAACACACACGCGGGTCATGTTTCTGGTCTTGCTTAAAGCAAGGAGCCCTGGACTCCGACTGCAGCTTCCTTCGCACGGACTCAGGTGTGTCTGTTTGTCTTTCCAGTGCACACCCTGAGACCTGCAGACATCCAAGTTGTGGCCGCTCTGGGGGATTCTCTGACCGTAAGTACTCGTGGGCCCCACGTGGCTGGGGGTGGCTGTGTCAGCTCCAGGTCCCCGTCCTCCTGACCCCAGGGCCTGTGCTCCTGGCCTCTGCATTATCCCACCCCTCCTTCCTGACTCTGTCCGTCTGAGCGCAGGACAGTGGCTTGATTTTGCAGCCACTTTCTCAGTCAGGTGTGCGAGGGGGACTCTTTTTCGGGAACGAACTGAATTGTCTCAGGCAGTAGAGGTTCTTGAACACCTAACGGCACCTTTTGAACCATTGCAAAAATATGTCGTTTTGACTCAGAAAATCTCCTAAACCTAACGTGGGTGCTCTTTTCCCTTTGGATTATACTTTACGAGCAGCTCCAACCTTCACATCCATTTCTTCTTTGCCTCTGCCCCCAAGCAGGAAAGGCTCCATAGCTGTGGCAAAAGCTCTGCTCTTAAGTTCCAAGAAATAAGGCCATTGTACCATCCCCAAACAGCACTTTCTGGCGGCACTGCTAAGGCCATGAGATTGTCTTACAGAATGTCCCAGAGGGAAAGAGGAGAAATGTGAAGTGTATGAGAAATCTGTCCACTGGGGCCCACTCAATCTATGGGCTCTTTCTTCATGCATGTGAAGAACTTAGGAGCAGAATGCTGCTATCATATTATAAGTGTCTCACATTTGTAAAGCACTTTAGAGGCTTCAAAACTGTTTTAGCAGCTATGATCCACTTTGGTCGTCAGAACAATCCTGTGAGATAAGCAGGGCATGGCCTCAGCTCCGTAAGGAGGCAGCTGAGATTCGAGGAAGGCACGCAGCTGGGGGAGCAGCAAGCCCGGGCGTTCTGGCTCCCAGGGCAGAGTTCTGCTCACGTGATGTTGCGTGCGCGGAGAACCCCTTGGGAAGCCCTGCACATCCACAGCCTCCCTTTTCTCTGACTTGCTGATTTTCCTGTGGATTTTGATATGTTTTCAAAGGCTGGCAATGGGATTGGCTCCAAACCGGATGACCTTTCTGATGTCGCTACTCAGTACCGGGGGCTGTCATATAGGTAATGTTAACCCGTGACCCCCTCCCACCCCACGCTCACCCGCAGAGATCGGCCGGGGGTTTGTCTCCTGTAAATGCATAAATACCAAAGAGCAAGGACCAGGTCTGGAGGGGGCTTTCAGAAGGAAAACCTATATATTTCTGCCAAATGTAACAATTTGGTGAGTAGAGAGGATATTTTACTGCTAATAACCCTTTCCTTTGAATTGTGTAGAAAGAGCAAATCAGGGTACTTATCAGACTTCTGGGTCAACAAATCCAACATGAAATGCACCAGAAAAGCACCAGATCTCTGAGTCTTCACCTGCCCGTTTGCATGTATATGTGCACATGTAGATTCTCCCATGTCTCTTGTTTACTGTCTGTATGTATTGATTCGTGTTGTTTATTCATGTTCTGTAGCCACACCTCTGCCTTCATGTATATGCACACATCTGTACAGAAAACTCCGAAACGCAGCACCCACTTCAGGCAGAAACAACCGAGACAAAAATCACAACCAACAGGCTTTGCCGAGCCCCTCCCTTGTGCCTGTATGATGGAGGCGGGTGGGTGAGAGGAATATACGGGAAGCACAGGCAAATGCTTATGCTCAGTTGGCAAGTGTTATTTAAAAATAAAAGATGCCTGAGTGCCACAGGACTATAGAAGAGGGAGTACCCAACCCTGCCAGTTGGGCTTCCCAGAGAAGGTGGCAGCCAGTTACGCCTTGACAGATTAGCAATTTGGTAGGCGAGAAAGGGCATTCCAGGCAGGAAGTAAGAAAGCTTAAGACGTGTCAGGAGAGTGGTTGGATGTGGGTATTCTCAAGTTTCTTTCTTTCCTAATAAAGTTCTTGTTTGTGAACCCTTCACAGTCATTGGCGATTAGCTCAGGATTCAAAACCACTAGAACACGGCCTGCCACAAGAGGGCAGAGCGTTGATGAGAGGCCGGACAGCCCAGGGCTGGCCCCCTCCCTTTCCTTCCGAGAGGTTCAAGTGAAAGGTTTCTTCTAAGAAAGCGAGAGGGAACGGAGTGCGGACCACAAGTACTGTGACAGTTCTCTGGCCAGCCCTGAGGACAGTGCCAGCGAGAAAGTTTTTCCCGGGTGAGAGAAAGGCGTCCTCACTCAGCCAGGAGCCACCCACAGAGAGGATCCAGGGCGGGGGAGGGTAGAGCTGAGCTAAAGACCTCGCAGCTCCCGAGGTCCCACACACCCTCCGCCAGGTGGGGGGTCTCTGCCGGGCTGCCGAGGGGCAGAGTGGAGGTTGCCTCCTGACCACTGGGCCCCAGGCTTTACTGAGGCTGCAGCAGAAAGAAAAGCCAGAGGGCGAGCAGGAAAGCAGAGCTTATCACAGTCGAAAAAGCATGAGGTTGTGGCAGCTTTACTTAGTCTGAGCTAAAGAAGGCAGTGGCCTCACATCCTAGTGTGGGAAAACAGAAAATAAAGCAGACAAGCCAGCCAGCAGGTGACAGGCAAGCTACACCTGGTGTAGTCAGGGGAGTGGGGTCATCTGCCCAACTTCACAAACAGTTCAACTGCACGGATTCCTGGGATTCAGACAGAGACAATCTTCTGCTAAAGGTTTCTCTCTGCAGCTGTGGAAAAATTCAGCCGTTGCTCTGTTTCTTCCTATGAGTTAGGTCCAGTAAGGCCTGATGTTTCAATCTTCTGGTTCCAATTCCAAGGCCTTGTGTGCTCAGTGGCTGCTGTCCCTTTAAACCCTTTATTCTGAATGTTTCAAAGACCTGCCCCAAGACCCATGTGCGTTAAAGATAGGAGCTCTTGGTCAGAGTCTGAGAGACGGTTTGACACTTGATAAAGTGTGTAGACTAGCGTTTCTCAAAGTGTGTTCCATAGAACACTAGCCCCAGTCTTTTATTTTGGGGAAAATATTTCCTGCTGTATCCTTCCTCGGGGGAGTTCACATGCATGTTAGCATACTAAAGGCTCTGAGAAGCCACCCGACGTTGAAGAAATCTGTTTAAATTGTGTCTGTTGAATCCAGTGTTTCCCTTACTCCCAGAACTCTTTCTTTGTTCATAACTCTTTCTTTGTAAGTACCTATTAGCATCCCCTGGGAAATGTCCATGCAGTAGACTGATCTGAGAAAAAGCAATTTTCTGAAGCCATTAAAACTTCTGGATGGGAAATATGAGGCAATTAATTGATTATAGGTAAATTAAGAATGCAAATCGAGCCTCTTCCTCCAAGGAAACAAAGTGGAGAGAGTGGACCTCACGGAGTCAGACGGGGGAGAAGAAATTTTGGTAGGTGGGCGGCTGTGAATATTTCCAAGGCCCCTTGACCTGTAAGAATCACACAGCAGTGAAAGGCCCCAGCTCTGGGTAGCTGAACAGTGTGGTAGGCCCAGAGGTCTTTAGAGAATTGCCTTTCCAACTGAAATGTTTGCTTGATTGGACGCATTCAAAGGACCAAAATAATACTTATCAAAAAATGCATTTCTTTGTCTTAGTAATTAGGAGGTCAGTCTCCTGTTATTGAAACTCCTCCACTAGATGTTATCAAGCATCTTCTCTGCATCTCTCTGCACGCTACGGGTGACTAGGGAACAAAGCCCAGCCTTTGAGCTCATGGTGTCGTACAAATTACATTAATCTGAAGGGTCTCGTGTAAACTAGCTGTTTCATATGGGTCTGTTTTCTTTCATGTTTCACACAGTTCTGATCAGAACGAGGGCTTTCCTATTTTTGTTCCTCCATATTTATTTGTTTAACTCTCTCCTTTCTCCTGGAAACGGGCTCAGAGAGATTTCTGTAGCCTAGTGGTCTTGATCAGCTACCTCACTTGTTTTAGAACAAAGATAGTTTTAGACAAGAAATTGCAATAGAATGTCCTTGATGTGTGTGCGTTTACATATATCTCCGTGTTTATATGTTGACTGAAGGAGAAAAGGAGGCAGAGTTAGAACACAGGGATTGGAGGAGGTACATGGCTTTGTAATTTCCTGCCAAGTGAAAAGTGTTCTGATTAAGTGCTTTTAGTCCAAAGAAGGAAGGATCAGGAAGCAGCTAAAGTAGTAGCTTCATACAGAGTTGGGAAAGGATCAGAAGCTTTAAAAAAAAAAAGCCCAACCAAAGGCCAAGTTAAGTTCAGACATTGGACGGAGGTAGGAGAGAGATTGCTGAGTGAGATAGAAAGGTAGGGCTTACCTGGCTTCTTTTTCTCTCCACCACTTGAGGTTCTTGAACCTTTGACTTAAGCCCCTGACCACCATAGTGTGAAATAGTCAACTTCATTCCAAGCCTTCCCTTGAATGAAGAACAGCCAAGACTTTGATTCATGGCCTGTCCTTTGGAAGGTTATACTGGTGGGCTGAATGCTAACACTGTGTTCTCAAAATCTCTTGGTCTGGGACAATATGCTGGGACTGAGGAGGGAAGAAAGAAGGAGGCACAGAAGAAAAATAACAGTAAATACAATACATCTGAACATTGGACTTTTTTCAAATAGAAATACTTTTCTCCTTGCCTGCCCCATGTATTCAATTTAAATGCATGAGAGGCAATGAAACTTTGTGTCTCTTGAAGTTAGATTGAGGGCCATAAAGCTAGATGAGATGAGATGAGATGGAATTAGATCGGGCATTGGAGGCCAGTGAGAGGCCATCCCCCGAACCTTCCAGTGGAATTTACCTGACCACTGGGCAAAGAAGGGCTTATCCATTTTCTAAAGGTTTCCAGCTCAAGCTGGTTTTCAGTTACCTTTATGGTTTTTAGTTTCCTTTAGAAAGTTGATTAACCCCTGTGTGCCTCAGCTTCCTACTCTGTAAAATGGAGATAGTTCATCTTCATCACAAGCTTGTTTGGAGACGTGAGATAACTAACGTAGAGCATCTGGTTCATGGCTGAGCTCATAGTATATACTCAGCTAAGTGCGCTCCCTCCTGATTTGCTGAAGAAAAGAAGCAGCCCTCTTTCAGCTTCAAATCCCGAATCTGGGGGAACCAACTCCTCGGGGAATTCAAATATTCTCAGAATCCCTCAAACACAAAGAGATGTCTCTGGCACATCCGACAGGTACTGATGCCATGGGCATTGTTAAAAGCTGGGGGCCACTTTTTTGTAAAGCCTATGTATTGATTCAATCTCTCTCATTGGCTTTGCTCACTCTCTACAGTTCAGGAGGGGACAGCTACCTGGAGAAGGTGACCACCTTACCGAGTAAGTAACCACCAGTGCCTTGAGGTTGTCGTCTGGGTCCATCTGACCCCCAGGCTTCCTGAAAGTGCCTCTCAGCTAAGAAGGAGGGAATAACATCTTCCTTATGGACTGTCATTGAAATGAGGGGAGAGGCCTGTGGACAGGTGGCTGAAGGGGATGGGATAAACTCTGTGTTTGGATTCCGGAGACCTGGGTTCGTGCAGGCCAGGTGACCTGGGCCAAGTTACTAAACATTCTGAGCCTCAGATCTCCTCAGCTGGCCCAGAGAGTGTGGAGATAGTCAAATGGGACAGTGAGTATTTGCTGCACTGTAAATTATTTAAAAAGAAAGAAAGAAAAGAAAAACTGAGAGGCTCTTGTTGTCTTGGCCCAGCCTGTCATCAAGTCGTCTGAGGCCCCAGCTCCTCTCAGGAGCACACTCCGCCTTCCACCCTAAGCCCTCTGTGTCCTGTGCACCCTTCCCCTTCCAGATATCCTTCGGAAGTTTAACGGAAATCTCACAGGCTATGCGGTGGGCACAGGCAATGCCAGTGACACAAATGCCTTCCTCAATCAGGCTGTTCCTGGAACAAAGGCTAAGTATGGCATTTGGGGAGGGGAGGGGGCCTGTCGGGTAGGGAGTGAGAGGCATGTAGTCCCCTTTAAGGTTGTAATTCTGACCTCTGAGTGCCAAGGGGACATTTCTCCATTTGCAGCAATGATTTGAGAAGTTCTTGGCCACTCTCTTCTGTGGCTGCCCCATGACCAAGGCCGCGGGGAGGCTGGAGGGCTGCATCTTGGACAGAGGCCATGCTCCTAGAGCCTGGACTCCTGGCCTTGCTTTCCTGTGCAGCATGTTCTAATCATTCAACTAACTGACCCACCTTAGCCAGTTTTTAAAACTTACCATGGCATAATGGTACTCTCTACAGCACCTCACAAGTGGCAATTCCCCCCAAAGATCAGGGAGTACCAACCAAATGGATGGGCAAGCCAGAATCTCCAGCCTTAGAGGCTACTTAGAGGGGCAATAAGTCATGTCCTGTCCCGACTCCTGCTGTGGAGCTACAGGAAATGCAGCTGAGAAGCCCGAGGCAGCTGATCGTCCAAGGAGGCCCCTCACCCTGCTCCTAGAAGCCTCAGCCACCTGGGTCTCCTTGCTCCTGGCCCAGCCTGGGAAGACCCTTCTTAGTAATAGAAACGGCTGGGGACAGATGGACCCACCACCAGGTGCCAGGAGATCACCATTCCGTGGATCCGTCTCACACTATAACAGGGACCTAAACTAGTGAGGAGCTGGGGATGCCTGAGGTCTAGTCTTTCCATGAATTCTAAACCCAGGTGTTTGTATGGTGTATATTTATTCCCCCACCTCTTTCTAAAAGAAACATCTAGCTGAGTTTACCAAAAATGACACAACATATGCATAAGAGAGAAAAATCACAGCCACTGGTGGGGGGAGGAGGGGAAGAAGCAACTGTGTCAATATGAGCCTTTTTACGATTCTTGTGCCTAAGCATCAAACTCTCAGCTTCCTGGCAGCCAGGGTAAAAAGAGGAAGCATGCCAAAACTTTCCTAGATCTAATTTCAGAATCTACACCAGTCCTTCAAGGGAGATGAACGGTTTCCTAGCATGGAATCCTTAAAGACCCTTTGCATGTGGAGTCCTAGAAAGGAGACCACGCGTAACAAATATAATTGTCAGGACTCTTGACTATTGCTTTAGGACAAACACACGACTGGCTTTGCAAACGGTTATTTGTTGTAAGAACTCTCCAGAAGAGGCAAGTAGCTTCTTGTCCTGAGCCTCAGGGTCTCTGCCAGCTCATGGTGGGGGGGAGGGGTTAATGCCATAGAAACCTCCAGTTCAGGCCCTTTAGGGTGAAAGGTCTGGGCGCTGTTCCTCAACAGGACTGATTTCCTCTCCTCCTCAGGGAACTTTCAAGCCAAGTCCAGACTCTGATACAGAAGATGAAAGATGACCATGTGAGTCAGATTTATGGTTACTTTTACATTGCTTTTTCTTTTTTTTTTTCTTTTTGGCTGCTTCGGGTCTTTGTTTCTTCGCGCCCGCTTTCTCTAGTTGTGGTGAGCGGGGGCTACTCTTCTCCGCGGTGCGTGGGATTCTCATGGCGGTGGCTTCTTTTGTTGCAGAGCACGGGCTCTAGGCATGTGGGCTTCAGTAGTTGTGCCTCGTGGGCTCTAGAGCGCAGGCTCAGTAGTTGTGGCGCGAGGGCTTCGTTGCTCCGCAGCATGTGAGATCTTCCCGGACCAGGGCTCGAACCCGTGTCCCCTGCATTGGCAGGCAGATTCTTAACCACTGTGTCACCAACGAAGCCCTATGGTTATTTTTAAACACTAACTTTCTGACCCACTAAAGTCCCCAAATGGAATTGTGTGCCATGAAACCAGTGAGCCCCCTGTCACTAGAGGCATTCAAGCAGCAGTAGGGCAGCCCCTGTCGAAGGCCCTCTGGAGATTACGTCAGCTGGGGGGAGGTTTGTTGCTGATCACGATGACCTTGAAAATCCCTCCTGATGCTAAGAATCTGTGGTCTATAAACAAACCTCTGAAGTTCTGTCAGCTCTGAGATTCTGATGCTGTTATTTCAAGAGGGCAAGGAAGTTTTAGAGGGTTGAATGGATTTCCTAGAGCTGTGGTGTTTTTGTTGGTTGGAAATCATCAGGCATTTTCCTCCCTCTGTATAGAGAGTAAATTTCCACGAGGACTGGAAGGTCATCACGGTGTTGATTGGAGGCAGTGACTTATGTGACTACTGCATGGATTCGGTAATGGGGGCGGGCCAGGCCTACTCATCGCCCTTGATTTTACCTGTAAGCCTTGGAGATCCTATCTGAGAACGGTCTCTAGAATCAACCCTAGGATTGTCCACCTACACCTGTGTGTGTGTGCGCGTGCACACGCACACACAATTCACACACGTGCACACACACTTCTTGCCCCCCGAACCCTCGTGTTTCTGGCTCCACCCCCATGTCCCAGCTGGCGTGAGGCAGCAAATGACAGATATACGGTGCTTCTATTCCCGTTTCTTACAACTCCTGAGAATTCAGAAAGAGAAGAAGCAGTAAAGCCCAAGCCCGTGAAAGGGGTACTAGACACATTCTGCTCCTGAGCAAAAGCTCTGGCTGAAGGTTCCAGTCTTCTGTCTGGCCCATCTTTGGCAACAGCGAGTAGCCAACTGTTCATCTCAGATTCTGACATGACGAGCTGGTCACAGTTGGATGCCAAGGGAGAACGAGGCCTTGGGGCTGGAGCCGGGTGGGGAGGCTGCCCTCTCCCCCTAACCAGCTCCTCTTCTCCATCCTGTCTCTTCCCAGAATCTGTATTCTGCAGCCAACTTTTTTGACCATCTCCGAAATGCCCTGGACATCCTGCACAGAGAGGTGGGTGGCGGGCTCCCACAAGCTGGACACAGCTCAAGCGTGTTGGGGGGAAGAGGGTGAAATGCCCCCTCCCCTGAAGGAGACAGACAAGGACGTGGGCTCCTGCCCCTTCCAGAGTTTGGGGCTTCCCCCCAAGGAAGACTCATTCTGTTTGGAATCAGCAAATTGATTCCAAAGGCTTGAAGAAGGGAAGGCAGTCCCCCCACCTCTACCTGGGACATTCCCTGGTGGAGGCAGCTGGCGGCTCCCAGGCTGGGCACTGCTCTCTGAGTGGCAGGAGGTGCCTACAGTAGGCCCCTCTCTGGTCTCCCCACCCTCTGGCATGGACAAGCCTTTCCAGCTGCCCAGGAGAGGGCGCTCTGACTACCAGATGCTTCTGTGGGTTGCCAAGACTCTGGGCCTGCTCAGCAGAGTTACCCCAGGTCGGGCTGGAAGGAGACAGTCAAGGGCTAATGTCCTGGCAAACGGGGCACCTACCTCACCAAATTGAAAGCTAACGGATTTGGGGCTTCCCTGGTGGTGCAGTGGTTAAGAATCCACCTGCCAGTGCGGGAGACACAGGTTCAAGCCCTGGTCTGGGAAGATCCCACGTGCCGCGGAGCAGCTAAGCCCGTGCGCCACAACTACTGAGCCCACGTGCCACAACTACTGAAGCCTGCGCACCTAGAGCCCGTGCTCCGCAACAAGAGAAGCCACCGCAATGAGAAGCCTGCGCACTGCAACAAAGAGTAGCCCCCGCTCGCCGCAACTAGAGAAAGCCCGCGCGCAGCAACGAAGACCCAACGCAGCCAAAAATAAATAAATAAATAAATAAATAATTTTTTTTTAAAGATTAAAAAATAATAATAACAAATTAACAAAAAGAAAGCTAACAGATTTGGGTTCACTAACTGATGGCTGAATGAGCTGAGCCCTCAGCATTTAGACTCGGGTCTGCCATGTTGTCCCACTCCAGGAGGCCCGTTCACGCTGCTGCCAACGTGGGTGGCACAGCCTGCAGGCGCGCCCAGCAACGAAGACCCAACGCAGCCAAAAATAAATAAATAAATAAATAAATAATTTTTTTTTAAAGATTAAAAAATAATAATAACAAATTAACAAAAAGAAAGCTAACAGATTTGGGTTCACTAACTGATGGCTGAATGAGCTGAGCCCTCAGCATTTAGACTCGGGTCTGCCATGTTGTCCCACTCCAGGAGGCCCGTTCACGCTGCTGCCAACGTGGGTGGCACAGCCTGCAGGGCCCTAGGTGGTCACCTTGTGTCGACACCTCCCAGAACCCAACTCAGGGACTCCGGAGCCAGATCCCACTTCTTGGGGCCCTAAGGCAGCTTGTGAAAGAAGCCCCTCAGCCCCTCTCTCATCTGAAGCCTCTCCCGTAGGTACCCCGGGCGCTGGTCAACCTCGTGGACTTCATGAGCCCCCGCGTCATGCGGCACGTGTTCCTGGGGAACCCCAACAAGTGCCCGGTGCAGCAGGCCAGGTAGGCGGGTGCTTGCTGGTCTGGCTCACGCGGTGGGGACTCCTCGGGGTCTCTGTGACTTGGTCCGTCCATGTGTGCAAGTCTGTAAAGGGGTCTGTGCCAGGACCACCTCCTTCTGGGAAGTTGGAGCCAGGGCCCCCGCTTACCAGCCTCAGGGCGCCAGCGAGAACCTCTGTGATACGGAGAAGCCACGGGGAAGAGGTTAGGGCTGGGACAAACACTAGTTCTCAGAGACGGTGCAGCCCAGCCTGTGCAAAGGAGCAACACATAGGGATGTGTCCGCAGGTGGTGGAAGCGTAACGGAAAGCAAGGGAATGGTGCCCGAGATTCACTTACCTTTGTGGGGAAGAAGCGAATTGGGGAAGGGCACGGGGAACTTCCAGTTGGGAGTGTTTTGTTTCTTAAGCTGCGTGAGAGGTGCAAGGTGTGTTTTATTATTCTTCCTACATTATATATCCATATACTCATTTAACAAATACTTTTTAAAATTTTGCTGTGCACCAGGTACTATTCTGAGGGCTCTAGAGATATCTTTTTCAACGTTAAGTGTATTTTATGGATGTGAAATGATCCATAACAAAACAAAAGGGGACACAGTGGGGCGCGAGTGTGAACTCGGGAGGTGTCTGAGGCGTGAGCATCAGAGGCCCTGAAATACCAGCTCTGGTGCCGGAGCGTATGCACTTGTGCTTTATTTCTGAACGCTGAACACTGGCTTTTCATTGTCTAAATTCACGTGTTCAGCGTAATCTGCTGCAGGCCCAGGGCCTGTGGTCCAACACTTGTACTCTGTTAACGTGAGAGGGTGTCCATCCGTACACCCTTGGGACTTTGTCCATTCCCCTGTCAGGCCTGAAACCTGCCCTGAGCGCGCGCGGCAGAGCCTCCTAAGCCAGGGCTCCGGTGAGCACCTCACCCCGCCCCACGCAGCAGAGTCGGTCTCTGACCGAAGCTTCTGCTCTGGGTCCTCCTGCCTCCCCCTCTCTGTGCAGCATTTTGTGTAACTGCGTTCTGACCCTGCGGGAGAGCTCCCAAGAGCTGGCCAGGTTGGAGGCCGTCACCCGAGCCTACCAGGTAAGACCAAGAAGGTCTCTCCTCCCGTTGATGAACACGCCAATCCAGAGCCCCCCCGGGGGAGGCACACGGGGACGGGAAGAGCTGTTCAGGCTTCGAGGGGTAACATCGCTCTCCAGGCCACTTCCTGGCTGAGGTGTCTCAGGCACCCCAGTTGGTGTCATCCCAAAGGAACCCAGGTGGCAGAGTCCTCATGGCTGAGCTGTCCTTGGTGGCTCAGCCCTGACACTTGGCCTGAAGAGGGCGGCAGCCCTAGGTGCCCCATCGGACTACCTTTCCCTCCACTGCACCCTGGAGGGCCAGCTGGCCCCCCAACCTCCCACCTCCCCAACAGGCAAGCCATGCACGAATGGGGAGGTTGCAGGTCCCGAGGCTGGGGGCCCTCTGGAGACTCTCCCTAGGTTTTTCTATTCCTTGTGGGACTTCCTGCCCGGCCCTTCGGAACTTGCGGTCCACTTAAAACCAAAACCAAAAGGTGGCACAACCCTTATCCAATACTCTGGAAAGAGATTTACCATCAGGTGTGTCTGTGTTCTCAAGGGAAGAACTGAGTCAGCCCACCTGTTGAGGGAGACGGGGACAAAGACACTACCCACCCACCCCCACCCCTGCCCTAACGGGCACCTGGAGCCCCGGGGCCCATGCGGAAGGCACCCATGTGTGTGTCCCCAGAGCAGCATGCGTGAGCTGGTGGAGTCAGGTCGCTACGACACGCGAGAGGACTTCTCCGTGGTGCTGCAGCCCTTCTTCTACAACATCCAGCTCCCCATCCTGGCGGTAGGCTCCCTGCCCTCCCTGACAGGGCTGCCAAAGGGAGGAGAAAATTCAAGGCAGAAATGCCAAGTGCTGCCATGAGAGTGAGAATAAATGGGGCAGACCCGGGCAGCTCTCCAGCTGCTGGCCTGGTGGGTACAGCTTCCCCGAACATCAGAGCTGCACTCCCAGAGGCAGCCCCACGTGAGATGTTCTCATTACTACTCATCACAGCCTCCATTTTATTGAGCACCTACTATGTGCCAGGCACTGTGCGCACCATGCATCAAATCTTCACAACTGCCTTTTGAGGTGAGTTTTATCATCCCCACATAACAGAGGCTCAGAGACGTGACGTATCTTCCCTAAAGTCATACAGGAAATAAGGGACAGAGGTGAGATTTGAACATGTCCAATTCCAGACTATTTACTTTCTGCCCCACAGCCAACACTGCAGTTATAACGGAGGGTACCAGGGTGGGGACTCAGTTCTCTCTACCTGGGCCTCCATCCCAAGGGCCTGGCCTACCTGGAGGGAAGCCGGATGAAGCTTTGAGCACCTAGGCTTTGCCCAGGCCTGCCCCAAGGCTTGGCCTCTTCTCCCCACCGAGGTCACTGGGACCAGCTGGCCAAGGGCTGGGAAGTAGCTTTTCCCAGCTGGCTGACCAAGACTTCCTCAGGGATTAGGATCTCATTCCCTCAACCACGGCATGGGTTACATACATGTGCCTAAAAATACATATAGCACTTTTTTAATTAAATAAGGGGAATTGTGGGACCAGAAAGCAGATTAGGAGTTTGGGGTCACTCAAGGCTATTGATCTGTGGGACTGCTCTGATCTCCCTCTCGAGGTGAGCAGGGCCTTAGGAAGCCACAGGCTGGGAGCACCCTCGGGGGAGGAGGGCATTGAGAGGTCAACCCCAGGGGTCAGGCCCACCAGCTGTGGCCCACTATCCACCCTCTGCACCAACGGGATCTTAAGGACGTCTGTTTCCCTCCTTCAGGATGGGCGCCCGGATGTGTCCTTCTTCGCCCCAGACTGCCTCCATCCAAATCAGAAATTCCACTCCCAGCTCTCCAGAGCCCTTTGGGTCAATATGGTAAAATAAGTGGGATGTCCTTGGTTCTCTGGGGTTCTCGTCTAGAGCAAAGCCCCCTAGAATGGAGCTTGTTCCTGGCCTCCCTTTGCAAGCAAGATACAGAGGAGCGGTGGCCGGCGCATCTGTGGAAGTCTGTATAGAACTGAAAATAGGGAGTCCTTTTACGATTCCAGGATCAACTGCCTCCCCTCTTACGGGCTTTGAACTGCGGTGCGGGACTCTTTACATGAATGCAAGGCAGAACCCTCACGTTTATTCAATATTTTCTATGTGTCAGCAGCTGTTCTAGGCAGTTTAAGCCATGTTATCTCATTTAAGCTTCTCAACAGCCCTGCAAGAAAAGTCTTAGGAGTTTATGAGGAAGCTGAATCCTACAGAAGCTAAGAAACTTGCCCAGTATCCCACAGCTGGCAACTGGCAGTGCCAGGAGTACAAGCCAGAGCCCCTGAAATCAAATTCTGAGCTTTCCCCACTGCAGGATGCCCTGCCAGGGAATGTTCACTTCAGTGGAAACAAAATATAGTACACGCATGTCTCTCTTTTCTTCCTCAATCAGCTTGAACCACTAGGAAAGAAGACGGATACCCTGGACCTGGCGGCAGATATACCCCTCCGCTGCCCTGCTCAGGTAATGAGGGAGGGCCTGCTGTGCTGCTGTCCAGAAACCCAGAGCTCAGACCCCACCCATCCCCTTCACCCGCACCACAGCTTCCCCTTTGCCCATCTTGCCCCCTGACTGGGAGCGGATGGGCTTCGGAGGATGGAGGGAAGTGGAGGAGAACAGAGAGGGTAGAAGAGGGTACAGAAGCACCTGTGTCTTTGGGAGAGGCAGGTGGGAGAGGAGGCCTGGGCCCAGTAGAGGGAGAGGAGCAGGGTGACGGATATGGATTCTTGAGAAGTGGCGTTAATAAGCCAGAAGGTGGCAAGACCACTCATTTCAGCAGCGGTACGTGGGGCAGTTGGGAAGGTCTGGCTGCAGGTTGGAGGCCTAGCAAGAAGCCAGCTTGGGGGCTTCCCTTGTGGCGCAGTGGTTGCGAGTCCGCCTGCCGATGCAGGGGACACGGGTTCGTGCCCCAGTCTGGGAAGATCCCACATGCCGCAGAGCGGCTGGGCCCATGAGCCATGGCCGCCGAGCCTGTGCGTCCGGAGCCTGTGCTCCGCAATGGGAGAGGCCACAACGGTGAGAGCGCGTACCACTAAAAAAAAAAAAAAAAAAAAAAAAAAAAAAGAGCCTGGATCGGGAATGTCGGACAGGGAGAGGGTCAGAGAGGAGAGCCCTGGAGCTGGGTGGGGGAGGGACAGGTAGGCCCGGCCTTGCCATGACTTGGGTGAGGCTGACTGGGATCCTTTTAAGGAGGAAGATCTAAGTGGTTGTTAAACCTGATTTCAGGCCCAGGG
Organism: Physeter macrocephalus; assembly: GCF_002837175.3. Classification (NCBI taxonomy): domain Eukaryota; kingdom Metazoa; phylum Chordata; class Mammalia; order Artiodactyla; family Physeteridae; genus Physeter; species Physeter macrocephalus. The sequence goes on from NW_021146952.1 coordinate 18,796, forward strand.
GTGGGGCAGGTACACGACACGTGCCCATTGCCTTCAGTCCCCTCTTCTAGCCCCTGTCTTATGGCTCTTTAACCAAATAAGGCTGAGGCCAGAGAGCCCTCAGAGGCAATAAAAGCAGGAGAGCCTGACCCAGTCTGGGAGGCTGGGTTTCCCACCTGGGTCGGGCTGTTTCGCCCTCTCCCACCCTCCCAGCTGAGCAGGGAGAGGACCTGCAGCTCCCCCGTGTGTCTGCCAGGGCTCCAGAGACAGTGGGCAGCCCTGCCTGTATACCCCTCCCTGTCTGCTGCCTTCCCCACCCCAGTCTCAGGCCCAGGCTCAGCCTTGTGTACCATCAGCTTCATCAGGAGGGTGGGAAGAAGGGATGCAGGAGTGAAGGCAGTGGTAGCAGAGGGCTCAGATGCTGGGTCCAGGGCTTGGAGCAAAGGAGATGGTCAAAAGATGTCATAATCAGTGCAATGTGGGCAAGGTCCTAGAGGGCCCTTCTGTGCCAGGTGTAAACCCTTTAATTGCTAGATCCATGTACAGCGGGTTCTAGGGCAGGGCCCGGGCAACCTGGGTAGTGGGGGCATTTGGGGACTCAGAGCAGTGGCTGTAAGCCATACGGGGGTAAGTATTTCAACATTTTAACAACCCATATGGCCATACTGAACATCAGCCATGGAAAACCCTCTCCAATCTGCCAATTCCCCTTCCATTAAATAGAAAAAGTAATAACAACCCATTCCAGGGAGCCGTCATTTGCTCCCCTCCTCACAAATATCTGTTAAGTACCAGGTTGGAGCCTAGGCACTGGGGCAGGTAGAGCCCTGTCACCATAGGGCTTCAAAGTCCCAGACCAGGAAAGGAGCCCCAAAAGGCTGCCTCTTCACCCAGAATCTCAAGCCACATTGGGCTCCGCTCCTCCTCCTGGACAGAACCTGACTGAGCCATTGGTGAGCAGAGGAGAGCAAATCCAGCCTCCTGGAACCGTAGAAGCCCAACCTGGGAGAAGCGGTTGCCAGGCAACCCCAGAGTACATTCCAAAAGGATCCATCTGTTGGCCAGCCCAACTTCACCGCACCAGGCCACGTAGAATTCTGCATTCCTCAGGTCCCATCTGCTCCCTCCCATGTGGCTTGGAGCTATATAAAAGTCCACCAGCAACTCAGTGTGAGCTGACAGGGGCCAGGCAGCACATATTTTAATCCTAGCTGAGTCTAAACATAGAGGCAACAGGCAGGACCCAGCAGGGAGGAGGGGGCAGGGACGGATGCAAAGCACTGGGGAGCTCTCTCGGCTTCCTGCCGGCTCCTCCCCCAGCCCCAATCAACTGCAAGTGATTCATTCTTTTTTTTTTTTTTAACATCTTTATTGGAGTATAACTGTTTTACAATGGTGTGTTAGTTTCTGCTTTACAACAAAGAGAATCAGTTATACATACACATATGTTCCCATATCTCTTCCCTCTTGCATCTCCCTCCCTCCCACCCTCCCGATCCCACCCCTCTAGGTGGTCACAAAGCACAGAGCTGATCTCCCCGTGCTGTGCGGCTGCTTCCCACTAGCTGTCTATTTTACGTTTGGTAGTGTATATATATGTCCATGCCACTCTCTCACTTCGTCCCAGCCAGGTCGGGCACTTAACAGTATTCCATGGATTTCTGTTAGATGTTAAGGTTGCACACAGGATTTTATGGGCAACTTTTGATCAGTTGCTCTGTGGACTGTGGCTGTTGTCCCCTTCCTGCCTTCATGGCCTCTGCCCACTCATTCCCTAACCCAGGGCAGCTGGCTGTGGCTCCTCCTCAAGCTTTGAAGAAATCAGCCAAAGATGAGCGGAGTCCTTTTTCAGCTCTTATCTTTCTTGCCCTCTCTAGAAGCATTTGTCAGAGCTAGCCACCTCCTCCGTGAATTTATTCCTCCTTGCATTTGTGGATGTAAAACCACCTTGATTGTTCTGTTTTTCTAGTGTCTGCCACCTCTCATCTCTTTTAATGACCCTCCTTCCTTTCTCCCAGCATCGAAAATGTGGACATTCTCCAACTTCCATGTCTCAGCCCTATTCTCTTTTCTCTTTCTTTAGGTCCCCTCACTCTGAGATCTGTCCATTTCCAGGGTTTCCCGTTAAATTTCTTTGCCTAGGATCCCCCAACCTGTGTCGTCATTTCTTACTTTTTCCCCCAAACTTGAGCTCTATTTCTAACCCTTAAGAGATCTTTCCCCCTTGGTTGCCCTCTATGGTATAAGCTTACCCAGAAGGCAGATTAAATATGTGATCAGGGTACCCACAAAATGGGGGAACCAGGGGGAAACACGGAGAGACAAACTGAAATAATTTCAAGTGATATTTCATCCAGTCTTTCATCTTGAGAAAAAGCTGAGGTTTGTTGGATTCCCTTATACTTACTTTATTGTTTAGCAGTGTTTCTATTTTGAATTACGTATGGGGTCTATTATCTTTTGAATGCTTTGGACTTCTAAATCTCCCATTCCTGCCCTGACCTCCTCATCATCTCAAACTCAACATATTCATTCAAACAATAATGTTTGAGTAACAGCGTCCAAATAGGAATGAAATAGTTGTCTTCCCAAACTCTCTGATCCTTAGGACTTGCTATTTCTGTCCATATTGTTGTGGCTGTCACACTTCTGCAGGCGTGAAACGTCAGGTACGCTATCTGATAGGATTCTTCCTAGTGCTTTTCCCGCTGGCACCCTTTCCGTTCCCATTGCCACCACCCCAGTTCAGGTCCTCATCACTTTGTGCGTTAAAGGTCACCTGATGCTTCCCATCATAGAGCAACGGAGAATTTTATAATCTTAGGATCTCAGTGCAGAGGGCCTCGGAGTCCTGTCGAGGCAATCTCCCATATAAGAATTGAATTATTCTACCACATCCGTCCCAAGGCAACTAGAGGCTATGGCCTCTACTTAAACTTCCACACTCTCAAGGCGGTGCTTTTCTAACAGCCAAGTGGCTACCTGTTAACAGGTTGTAAAATCAGCCTAGTAGGTTGCATTTGGGATGGGAGGATGGGATAATAATATGGGAGGACGGGACAGAAATGTCAGAGGGTGTTCCATGTACTGCTGTTATGTCCTCCTCTCTTCCACCACTACCACCCTCCCCTGGGTCTTGTCCTCAGTTTCCTCAACTATTTTTTGCAGACAAGTGTTCCAAACCCTGCCTCACGTAGTAGGTATGTCTCCTTGGAACGTGGCCCCCCCTTAAGTTGGTGCCCGGCCCTGACAGTACACACCTGGTTTGGTCCGAGCAGCACAGAACAGAAGAAGAGCAGCTCACCTTCACGGAACTTTACACTTAGTAACACTGCCAAGATGAACATGACCTTTTCCCGAAGCCCCTGACTCACATTGCTGACTCACATCAGGTGGCTGTCTGGGCTGTGCCCACCGGCAGGCCACACCATATTTGCACCGCTCTAACTAGGAGAACATTCCCCTGTGCTGGCCTTCAATAGGCTTAGCTTTCTACTTACTGGTGTTCTCAGCCTAGCCTAGGAGAGCCAGCGGACTAAATGGGCTCCCTCTTTTCCCTCTGCTGAGCGCCAGGCCTTTAACCCAGTCCGACTCATGCAGACACAGTGCGGTCAACGGGCAGTAAAACAGGCCCAGGGCACCCAGGCCGCCTGTCCGCCACTGTCCTGGACCTGTTCTCATTGCTCCTGTTCTGGCCTCGCCCCCCCACTGCATTCCAGTGTCTCCCTGACGCCTCAGTTCAGTCTCCCCTCTCTGGCCCCTCCCTCTACCGTTGGATCATGTGATGAAATAGACTCTCCCGTTTGATTTTAAGCATGTCTGGAAGGGCAGGGGGCGTCTTTGCCCTCCGGTTCTTCCTGTGGTAGCCACTCTGAGACTAGCTCCAGCCCCCAGGCCCTGTGCCCAATCGGGGCTCCCGTGAAGTGGGGAGAGAACGATAACGAGTGACCACCCCCCCGCCCCCAGTGAGTCTCGTCTTTGAGGACCACACATTCCCAGATCTTGCAACCGTTCCTCAGCAATTACTGCACTTACTGGACACACTATCCTCTGATGCTTCGCTGCCTGATGCTTCTCATGTTTTCTGCCTGACTGGGTTGTAAGCCTCTGTATCCTCCCCTCATTCTGGCACCTAGAACAGAGCTCTGAACACACGGGGCTCTGCAAAGGTGGGTCATTTATTTATAGGATGCTCCCAGAGTGCCCTCGTCTGATGGTGAAGCTCAGGGGACACTGAATGGCATTGGCCAGAGACAAGCCTCGTTAGCCGGGGCAACGTGCCATTGTAAGCTCTGTCTCCTTGCAGTGTTGCAGGTGGTCCAGGGCACACTTCCTGCCCTTGGCCCTGAGTGCTCCTCTGAATCGTGTTTCAGCTAGGAATGCCAAGACTCGGAGGTTAGGAGAGACATGCACTGCCCAGGGAGCCAAGGTCTGTGCTGAGGGCTAGGGCTTTTATGTACATAGATTTCATCCTCCAAGGTGACTGCTGAGACCTTCTCTTCCTCATCCCTCTGTCTGACCAGCAGGGTCTTTCTCGGACCTGATCCCCGTGATCAGGAGGAATTCCCCGTGAGGAATGGAAGGAGGCCATTGCTGGTCAGGAGGCTTGACGGGTCGGGCCCGGCTCTGCACTCACTGCCTGCTCTCCACCAGGAGCAGGTCTCTCCTCCACTCTGCCCCTCAGTTACTCCTCATCGGTAAAGCGGGGCATTCAGGGCTTGCAAACTCAGATGCAGTGCCAGGCAGGAACATGATTGTGTGGATGGGATCAGGTCTGGGACAAGAGGAGGTGGTAGGGCCAGAACTGAAGGGCACATACCTCTTCTGGAAGCATTCAGAGTCGTGGTCTTCTGTCCTCTCCCTTCCTTTCCTCCTCTTCCTTTTTAAGCACCTTTCAGGCCAAAATAGAGCAGATGGGCAGTCAGCTTTCAACCCCTGGTTCGGATCTCCAATGACCTCTTCTCCAACATTCCGGTTCTTCCTACTTACTCCCATGCTATTCCCAAATTTTCAGACCATGGCCCTTCTACCCCACTCAGCACGTCTTGTGAAGGTGTTGACAGCCCTGGGCTGTTTGGCCTGATCTCTGGCTTATGCACTTCTTATTGCTTCACTGTCATTTTCACATTTTCTCATTACCTGCTTTCCCCCGTTTCTCCTTTGTCTACTTCCTTCTTTGACTAACTTATCACCCACAACTGAATAGACCTGGATTCTTGACTGGGCATGTGTGAAACTGATTGTGAAATAAATAGGCGAGCAGGGAATGAAGAGGCTGTTTCACGAGAAAAAACCACAACCAGAGTATGTGAAGCCAACCCGAAGGGGGTAAGATACATAATTCAAAGGAGGCAAAATGATAGTAATAGCAACAGATATTAAAATACATTGATGATCACAACACTTTTTGGTGAAGAAAAAAGTGCTATAATGTGAATCTCTTGCCAGAGAAATGACAAAGGAAAGAAAATCATTCTGAGGATTAGGGAGATGTTCAATTGTCAGGGTGAAAACAAAAGCGCAGAACCCTGAATAGAACATATATGGAACCCTTTTTAGGACTTTTATTGTGCATCCCTTGTCAAAGCTGTTATGTAAAACCCTCTAGGGAATGAATGAAATTATGTTTGTACGGTTCTTTCTATTTAAATGCAGATCATGTTAAATAAATCTACAGGACAGGATTGTTAGTACTTAATGTTTCCTAAGCATTCTTCCAGGCTGTCAGATAACCTCTCCCTGTGGTTTCTTTTCTCTCTTAGAATGAACCCTTCCTGAGAACCCCCCGGAACAGTAACTACACATACCCCACCAAGCCATCCATTGAGGTAACCCCTGACGCCCGTCTGCCTCTCTCAGGGACAAACCATTTCCAACTCCCGGCGACTCGGGGCGTGGTGTGGGTTTCAGAGAGTTAGCTTAAGCAGAAACGTACCCCTCTTACATACTGGAAATTGGAGTGTGAAGAAAAGCCTCCTGAACCACAAAGTCCCAGGATTGTCCTAACATGTTCTCAAGTGTTTGCCTGATGTCAGCAACCAACTAGAGGAAACGCCTATGGATCAGTTTTCTTTGACCTTTGCACAAACATCATTTCTGATCAGGCAGCTCAGCCTTCCAAGAAGAGATGAGGGGGAGGCGGTGGGTATGATGCCCTGTCAGTTTCCTGTAGTTGAGTGGGAAGAACCTCAGTTCCGGGGACTGGGCCCCACAGGAAGTTGACACA